>NC_057783.1:4329599-4576845 GCF_014825855.1 Bombus pyrosoma
AATTCAACGATGGCAACAATGTTACCGAGACACAGCTTCTTAATCATCTCGATAAGGTTCCCAGGCGAGACAAGGTGACAAGGTTTATCAGAATTTCGCTGATAAAGAACACACACTGACCGGCCAGTGCTGTGGATCGAATTCCACGTGACTTGACTTGCGAACAGCGACGCAGCTGCTCGATATCTGCGCGTCTAACCAAATCAGGTGGAGTGGCTCGGAATGCGCCAGTACGGTCGTTTGATTGACATTTCGGGGACGCTCGTTTGTCACAGAAAAGTCGAACTCCATTTGTTCCTCCAATTCCCTCGATTCCCCCCTTTCCTCCGCTTCTTTGCCTCGCCCTACAATTCCACCCCTCAGCATTACCTGTCTCTTATTTCCATCCAAGCGATTTACCCTCTCTCGTCGCACCTTTCCCTCCCTCTACTTTCTGTTTTATTTAATTATTCTGCGTGGTTCGTTCTCGTTTTGTATCGTTTCGCTTTCCGCCTGCGTTAAGATAACAGAGCGCGAGCCCATGCTGGGCTATCGGTCAAAGTCAACGAAAACGACGCGACACGTTCGAAAACTTCCACTTTTTACTTTTCAACCCTCTCTCTCCTCCGTGCAGCCACCCTGGCATGAATCTTGAATTATTTAATGATTGTTCGTTGTTTGCCACTTTGGAATATGTTAGAACTTAGCAGATAAAAAGTTTGCCTTTATCGCTTCCAAATTTTGAGTCGATTTTACAGTAACAAATATAAAAACGGGATGAATTTATGCTAATACAATTAATAATAACTGATGATAATAAAACACCGAAAGTTCTATGCTGGATATGTACGTTAGATAGAAGGTTATACTTACGTGAATCTGCGAGAAGCCATGTTAATTAAATCCATGAGTTTCTCGAATATTAATCATGCTCGTAGTTAAAGTGAAATTGGTAACTGCACGAAAAGCGAAATCGGCCAGTGAAAACGAAGAATCGTTAGCATCGAACGGACCCGATTCGCCCGAACGTTCTGAGGGTTGAGAATCTTCGATCTTTGGACGTTTAGAAAGTTCGTATTTTATTTCTCTTGAAACCTACCGACGTTATACGCGTGCAATTGTAAATTCGGAGATTTTGCCGTATTTCCATAACACGTTCGGCGACGTGATGCGCCATCATTTTATACGCGATCGTTCCAGTGCAGTGATACACGCATCCCTTGACCTCCTATACTACGCGCAAGGCTTTTTACCTCCGCTGCTAGCATTCTTATCACGAACACGTTAAACAACTGTCGAACGAATTTCAGATCGATGGATGTCATGGTTTCGGTGTATGGCTGTTTCGAACGTTTCGTCGAACGCTTATATTTTCGGCAAAGTCCGGCGAGGTCGGTCGCGTAGGTAAAATTGGAGAACCGGATATGCCAGCTGCTCGGTGCAGGCTCATTGACATTTCCCTCGAGTTCCGATGCGCGGCGATCGGCGGAACAACGGGCGTCATCGAGCGCACGATCGGTACGTGACATTTCCCCCGCTATAAAAATGCGCGTCCGGTAGCAATTGCAACCCGCGTGTCGCGCCTGTGTTGCTGCTCGTTTTAATAAACATCACGATGATCGGTGGCAAACCGTGGCTGGTGTCGTATCGCCGAAAAAGGCGGAGTTGCCTCCCTCGGCACTCTCTGTTCGTGTTCGCCTGTGGCGAAAGACAATGGAACGCACGAAAAAGGCGCGAAATCCAGAATGTCGACGGTCAGTCGGACGATTGCGAAGGTGGGACACGTTCGACGGGAGGCAACGTCTCACAAATAAATTATCAACGCTCTCCGGCATTCGCCGCGGAATCGACGATTCTATATGACCGGCTGCCGGACGGATGAATATGCTGCGGACACGCGGAACATGCCAAGCGTGCGATGCCTCTTCATTCACCCGTTTCGTCGTTCCTGGAGGGAATGTCGATCTCTCCTGGAACCAATCCCCGAGACATTTATCATTTTATTACACCGGGCCAACATCGTTCAACGTGTATTCGATCTTCTCGCAGAATGGAATATTTATGCGGCGCGTTGGAAACCGTAGCGATGCGACAAGTTCGACAATTCGGATTCGCTCGCGTATGCAAACTTCTTGGAAAAAAGGCGATCGCGTTCCTATGATTTTACGAGAAAACGAGTTAGAGATTTGTGGGTTACGGTAGCGACGCGTTAATTAGACGTCGCCGTAACGTAAGTCGTCGAAATTGACTTGATTAATCAATTTTATTTTACACACGAGTAAACAGCAGAGGAATAGTAAAGCATATATCGATGTATAGTAATTGATAATGTTAGGAAATTGACAAGTGACAAGTCGTAGATAGCAGGCTGGAATTGCGTAATTTTGTAGTTTTGCATTGAATAAGATTGTAAGTTAATTGTATGAAATTGACATTTAAAAAGCAGCTTGACTTTTTCACCCTCAAACTTGTCGCTGTCGTGCAGCAGCTATTAGCACGTATCGCCTGTGACTTGCAAAATGAACGAATGGATCGTTGAAAAACTACATTGGCTAATTGCCCAGATTGACAAATATAATAAGAATCGCCGGTTTTTAAAATTAACCTATCGTTGCTCCTACGACGAATGAGTTTACAAAAATGTATTTCCTGAAATTCGAACATTAATCCTTCAAACCTACGAGACTGATATTTGCAAAAAATGAAGTTTAGTTGCTCAGGTGTTGAAATATCTCAAATATCCGTATCTCGCTCTTACACGATGAAAAGGAAAGATGTCTAAAATTCGCTGAAAGTATATCTGTCTGAATAATTCACCGGATAATTTGTTCACTTTGCTAGGATATCTGTTAGGATAAGGCTCCGTCTCGCGACTAGTTAGCGAAGTACCAATGTCGTGGAAACTGAAACTATGTTAACAACAGCTTAGTTACCAACCTATTAACAATCAATTACACGATATCCTTTTGGTACCGGCACAAGTACTACAATTTCTAACGATGCCGCGGAACGATGTCGGGAACAGCGGCTAGCGTAACTCATTCCGTAAGTTTTAGCCATTAATGGTAGTAGTATCGGCAATAGAGGTACAGTAACCGGTAGAACCGCTCGCGAACTAGTGGTAGCGCAACTATTATTAGCAGAACGATAATTATACTAGTAACGCACCTCGTTCCTTTTTCACCAGATGACGCACGAGATTCTCTCGCTTTTATCGCGATATTCCGCCTCGCGGTGGACTGGGACGCACGCGTATCGATTGATCGACAGGGCTCGACAGGCACGTGACCGATCGCGGAAAGGGAAAGTTCGATCGACGCAACGTGTGCGCGTTGATGACATCCGGAGTTCCGGTAATTATCGCCTGAAATCTTCGCTCTACCCTTCTCAAGCTGAATTCTCAGACATGAAACATGGAATGTTCCGAATTGCGATACCTCGTCTGATAGTGTTTCTTCGGCAAATTGAAGATCGCAATCTTTTTTTTTTTTTTGTAAGGAAATCGAAATCGTGGATTCTTGAAGGAAAGGAGTTTTTGTTTCCTGTGAAAGAATTTAACTCTTTGCCTTAACCCTGTTAAGAATCTTTATGTCTCAATTTTACTCTCATTTTGGCAGGTTTCCAATGTTTTGAGATGTTTAACGTAAAATTTGAACGAGAAACCACTCACACTAGTAAGAATCTTCCTATATATCGTTGGATTATTTTGTACTGTTAGAAAAATACGAATTATCTCGGAAGCAGGAAACTACAGAAAAACTGGTATCGCGATCTCGATCTTTTCTATTTTCTCTGCAATCACCGGGTTATCTCGATATAATCGACAATTTAATAAATATATATAGAATAACAATCACACCAAGATATTTTCACTTTACGTTACATGTTCCACGTTAGAAGAAAAATTACAGAAAAGTAGCAAAATAACTAATATTTTTAAGAGAGACTCTACGGGATAAATTTGTATGACAAAGGGTTATTCTCGCCGAAGAGCAACAAATAAAAGGCACACTCGTGTCGTGCTGTCTATGCACCGAACACAAAAAGACGCAAAAGTCGATAGAAAATCGTAACAAGTTGAGGTTGCAGGTTAATAGAGGAATACCAGCAGAGGAATAAAAGCGGGAACTGGTATCTCGGCGATATCTCGGATCGCATGAGATTTCGAACTAGATGATACCGAGAGGAAACGCGCGAGTTGAACGCGCGAGCACACAGCAACGTAACAACACAGGTGTAACATACGTGCGCGTTTTCATTGTACGAGAAACGCGGCGACGTGGGCACAGACACGGAATTCCAACGAGTGGAACCCGACGAAAATGTCAATGAGTCGATCGCGAACGATATGAAGAATTCGAAAGCAATAACCGCGAATGCTCGCCTCCGGTGGATCTGGAATCCTGTATGCAATTCCACCTTCGTGCTCGTTCCTAGACAATTATCGATTAGCTAGACAGAAGAATACTACGTTCGATGGTAACAGAAGGAAAACTGCCGGCTATTCTTGGAGCCTTCCTTTTGTCAGACATTAGCATACGCATGTTAAAAAGTCTTTCGGTGATAGTTACACCTATTCAATTGAAAACTAGAAGAAATCAATGATATGACGAACGACTTATACTATACCGGGTGGCATGCAATCTTATGGAATAGAAAAATTCATAGAAACCTAATATGTGATCCTATATGTTCTTTTGTGCAGTTTTCGAGTTCCTTCAGGCATCCGACCAGAGACGTTTTATCATTGATATTATATTGTATTACGTTTAACAGTGTTAATAATAATTGGTATTCTTATATCATATTCAATTACGTGGATCGAAGAGTTATGGTTTTTTTGGAAACTTAGGATGTTAGAACAGGCGAGAACTAAGGCGACGATATCATTTGGTAGTTGTTTTGCATGACTATAAAAGT
Source organism: Bombus pyrosoma (assembly GCF_014825855.1). NCBI lineage: Eukaryota > Metazoa > Arthropoda > Insecta > Hymenoptera > Apidae > Bombus > Bombus pyrosoma. The sequence goes on from NC_057783.1 coordinate 4,334,499, forward strand.
TGAGTACCATTGATAAAGATATTTAACAATATTTGTTGTAGCTACTGTAGCCAGTTGAAGACTGGAGAAAATTAAGATTGAAATTATCGACTTGTCGTGTGTATCTAATTTTATGCATGTACAATTTTCATTAATATCTTACGATAGTTTATTTAATAAACAGAGTCACATGGATATATCTGATTATCAAGGATTATCAAATTCGTGGCGGTTTTGTTCGAATGACGCGTTATTAACGAGTCTTTCCGTATAACGATAAATTTCAACAATCATGAGGCAAGCAACGTGATACGTGGTCCAGTCGATCATACTTGATTGTGCAAAAAACTCGTTTCAAGATAATTTACGAGCGGGCAGCGGCCACCGCAATTACGAATCGACGCGTTCTCGAAAGATTTCAATAAAACCGCGGGTAGAATTTACAATGCTGCTAACGAGACGAAGACTGCAAAGGCAGATGCAAACGTCGAACCATTTCGATCGCTCCTCCACGACCGATCTTTGAGCCAAATCCGGATCATCGTTTCGACGCCATAAAACCGATCATTCTTGTTTCTTTCGATCCGTTTCTTTACTTCTATTAGTTCCTACGCAACATTTTCGAACGAAAGTAATTTCCTTTTATTAATACCGTTTGGCAGAAATGGAATTATTCTACTTTTACTTCGATATCATCTTTGTTATATTAGAAGCACGAAGGCAGAAGCAAATTTTTGCTTCTTCTTAGTAAAGAAACGACATAAAAATTATCTTCTTTGTTGGTGGACTGGTAGAGAAGATGGTCTGACAGGGATAGACTTATTCTACTTTACTGTCGGTCTACCTTGCTTGGACAATATAACACGAGAAATAATATTGATAGTAGGAATGTGCAAATTTTCGCCTGTTGAGTGAAGAAATGGGATGAAGATTATTTTCTTCGTTTTATGATTGATAGAAGTCCGGCACGAATTTGCAAATCTTTGTCCTTACGAACGTGTTTCTTTCGTTCGTCACTGGCGATTTTAAGATCGGACGTTTTTGGGACGCCAAGGAAATGCTTTCCCTCGACGATTATTAATAATCGAAACACGTTTCTCTTTATTCATTCACGAGGGAGGCGTGACGCACCAAGATTAGGACCGGTATCGTCAAAAACAAATGTATCAATTACTAAGTTAGCCGACAACTCGTTTAAAACACGATATTTCTTTCACGCAACGTTATGTATGAAAAACGTAATTATACGAATTAAACCGTGACGTGATAGGTTTAATAAAAAAAATCTCGACGAGTAGCCTAAATTTCATTCATTATCTCGCGATTGCTTCACGTTCAATCCTGAAATTCTACAATCCGCCAACCAACGTGTTGCCCAATGCACGATGGCAAAAGAAACGAGAGGAAACAGCAATCGTTGAGGGGTGAACGTGGCCATCGAGAAACAGTCGGAGAATTCCATTTCCAAAATCGTCTCGGTTCGATTCCTCGGCGGCGTACGAAGAAAAGAAGGCAGATTTCGATCTGCTTCGTGGTATCGCGAGGCCAACGCGGACAGAGAAAACATCGACGTAGAGAAAGAGAGAAAAAGAGAGGCAGTGTGTGTGTGCGTGTGTAAGAGAGAGAGAGAGAGAGAGAGAGAGAGAGTAACCTGGCCAAGAAGTTGACCAGAGGGGGGTGTGGGAGAGAAGAAGGGGCATTATCTCCGAACCGGCCAGTGCCATTATCCATCGTCCATTTGAATTTTCAGCTCTCGTAATAACGACTAATACGAGACAAATGAACCGCGGGCGGGTGAAAGAAAGAGGAAAGGGTGGGGGCAAAACGGCCAGGGCGAACAGAGAGAAGAAAAGGGGGATAGCGGGAGAGAAAGAGGAGAGGAGAACGGCGTGATTAATGGAGTCTCCGCGGCGAGCGAGAGCTCCGCCAGGATAAGATCTCCGATGGAATTCCCGTGGCTTTTATATTGGATTTCTTTTAAATTCGTTACTTTATCCGGCACTATGTTAATAGCGGGCCGATATGAGAGCTCGCGGTTTAAGAGGAATTCATTTATCATTCGCCGCGTCGCTTCCATCCAGAGGATTCACGTACAACTTCCATCGCCTCGAATCTCTGCCATGCTCTCGGTGTATCACATCCCCTTTGCCTCCCTTCGCGATCACCAGCTTTGCATTGGTCACCATTGTTGCGATGCGTCGCGGGACTGTTTCCACCATTTTCACGGTGCAACGGTTCTTCTCGATGGCGCGAGTTCCCTTCGTGGGGAAAAAAAAACAAGTGTCTTTGAACTGTTGAAAAAACCGGTTCTTTACGTTGTCGAGGGATAAGGACGACGCGATGTTGACTGCTGTGGGTTAGTGGGGAAAACAGGAAAGAAAAGCGAAAGCTCTTGATTTCATCGATCGACGATCCGATCTTTTTAATCTGTCATCCCGTTTCTTCTTAAGGCACGTGCATTTTCTGGGTCGTCGTCAACAGAATCCTGTTTCCGATTAGAGCTGAAGTCGGAGAGAGGCATGAAAGAATCATTGTATGAAAGCGATCTGTAAAGGATTAAGAAAGTTCCGTTTCGATCGAAACGAGAGCGAGATTGAACATCGAACAGAACATTCGACGATTGTTGCTAACTGCTAGTTACTAATAAAGTAATATTTCTTTACCTGTGTAACAATTGTAGCTTTTCAATAAACTACCTTTAGTTAAGCTTAGACGTCTTCAATCGTCGAATCGACACCTTGAAATTGAATGAATTGAGACGAGACGAACGAAACGTCTAATGAAATCTTCATATTAAATGAATCGAATTGAACTGGTTGAAACGTGACCGAAATCGTATTCTATTAATTTGCTGATAGAAAAGCTGCACTCGGAACTGGTCGGTCGTCATAAACTGAACGACGAGACGATAGTTGACAGGATTTTCGAAATATGTTGGAAATAGGTGGAAGAATCGCTTCGTAATTAGAGCCAGACAGTTGGGTAATTAATAAAGCTGAAAGAGACTTAGTGTTGGTCCTCAAAGTCGATGGAAAGACGGGTTTCCTCGGCAGTCCGAAACGAGGCGTCAGAATCTGAAGCGCGGATCGTTCGTCATCGGCTCGCAGCCAGCTCGACGGAGAAAAGCACGAGCGGATGACGCTGGAACACGTGTAGATGTCAAGGCGTTAATCCCTCGAGAGACGAAGACGCATTTCTTGGACCACGAGCATGGTTGTTCGATCGAGACGAGTACCAAACAATTCGGCTTCCACTAATGATACTGAAAATTCCCTCCTTTGTTCTCTTCTAGAGAAAAAGATTATCAAGAAAATGTTAGAAAAAAGATGTTTGTCGTTCTATGCTTATCAGTCTTCGTACTGATTTTTATTTTCTGTATTTCTCGAGCGTGTTCGAGGAATATTATTTCGTTGTATTTCAACGGCCGTGCGTTAACACCGGCAGGACAATGCACGTGCTTAAGAAACGGCGACTCGACGCGACGTTAATGAGAGCCAATTAATCAGCCAGCCAAGCGAATCTTGATGCGAACAAGCGAAATCCTTGCCTCTTGAGGAAGCCTGTGCTATTCACTTCCGGTCCCTCCATAACTGCAAACAGAGTTTTACGCAAAATATTCTTATACCGTTTACAATAAAAGAAAAAACTAGAATTTGTATATTTTCTTCGATACAAACTGCAGGAAGATTTCCATCTTTTTCTTTAGAGAATGAAGAATCGATGGAGCGATCTAGTTGCAAGAAATCTTTGGATGTTGGTAATATAATTGGTAAATTTTTGTGTCGAATTGGATCATTAATACGATAACGAAACAAATGGGTTTTTTGAATTTCGGAATGTTGGAATATCTCGGAAGAGCTCTATAAAATATATAAATCCTATTAATAATCCTATTAATTAAAGCACTGTAATTGCAAGGGGATCCAAAATTTGTAAATTCTCTTTCATACGAACTTCAGGGAGTTTGCAGACCCTTTCTGAGAAAAAATTTAAGGACCTCAGATGGAGGTTAAAACGGAAAATCAAGTAATCTATGGGATCGTCGTATCGCAACAGCGATAAAAAGGATGGAAAATTAGTAGAATCTCTCCGACATTGCGAGAAGTTTCCTTGTGAGCGATACATCGATCATCGACCTCAGAAAGGGTGATCTCAATCAGATTCATGAATTTCTAACAAACCCGATCATCGTAGCCTTGTTAAATAAATTACAAATTCCATCTCGTTGTCAATACTTTGTTCAAGGATCGATTTAATTATATTTTGTTCGTTGTTCGACGTCAAACGGAGACTTGAATAAGACGTTTCTTTTCCAAGTTCGATCAGGCGAAAGTCGAGTCTCGATGGCCAGGTGTAATCGATCGCTGACAGCCAGTTTACGTCTTGTTCGATTAGAGAAATCCGATCGAATCGCGTTTGTGATTTTGCCGCTCCGTGGAAAACTGGTTTCTCGGATTGTTCCCATGATTTTGCTCGTTGGCTATTTTCCGCTTTCGACGGAACCCACGCCGTGAAAAGTATCGTTTGGCGAAGAAAGACGTGTAGGCAGGAGACAGGCGAGCAAGTGTTCGCATCGTTCACAGTCACCTAAGTGTCTCCATCATCGCGACGGAATTCGGCTTCTGTCGGCAGCTTCGAGACGCCTCGAATTTGTCAGGCAAAGCTTCGAATAAATTTAGGGTCGTTCAAACGGAAAAGGTTCGAGGCGAAATTCTTCGGCCAAATTTGTCTTATCCTCGCAATGTAAAATCCTCCGTTGTTTCGACCCTTCGGTGATAATCACCTCCTTATGCTACACAATGGCATTTTTTAATTTCTTAATATTCTTTGCCGTACTATTGGCAATTAAGTGGTAACGTCGTTTACCATCCTCTAATATTCTTGCAATATTCGCAATTCTCTTGCTCTTTACATGTTGCAATATTTGAAGTTGATCGTTCAAGTAAAATTATATTGTACGGCCTGTTAGGGAATAATAAATAGGTATTTCCAGCTGAACGAGGGAAAGCAAAAATACGAAGAAATGAGAGAAAAGAAATAACGTTAGTTTTCTTTAATCTCGAAACGATTTATGGGAAAGGGATCATAAGAGAAATGATGAATCGTGTAAACTGTGCTGGAAATGTTACTTCTGACTTTTTCAATGGTAGCCACTAAACTACTAGCTTAATGGTAGTTGTTCAAATACTTCTTCTTCTTACTTACCAAGTAAAACATGAAAGTCAGGAAATCAACAAGAAGGTGGACTCGTCACGTATCTCCCGTGTGGTCTTCAACCTTGTTCTTTTCGTATTTACAAACTAAAGAAACACTTCGTAATAATTTTTTGCTACCTGACTACAAAATTCTTGCTTGGCATCCATAAATCCCTTTTCCGCAAAGACTTTCAATTTGCTAAAAGAATCTACCGAAGAATATCCTAAATGAATGATTATGACCAATCTTTAAAACAGAATAACTATGTGTATATACATACTATATATGGAAAAAGAATCCAGGAATGTCGGAAGAAGTGTGTTTAAAAGAGTCGCGATGGAAGCTCATAAAAATCGTAAAAGCCGAACGGTGAAGGTTTTGGGGGAAAGCTTGGTAGCGTGTTCTAAAGCGCGTAGAAGGCGCTCTCTCTCCTGTGGGCCCGGCTCTATACCTCTTAATCCAGATTGAAAATATGTAAATAAATCCACTCGCGGCTCCGCAGGCTGGATGCCCACTCTGTATTCCCCGTCGAAAAAGTATTTTAATAGAAACGATTCATCATTCCACGGGGCCCCCTCGGAGCTTCTTTTTCTTCTTCAGAAAGAAGAAGAAGAAGCTCTCTCGCTGCTTCTGGCCCCCTTGGCTTCTCTCCTTCTATGCCTCAAGAAACGAACGCATCGGCAGGACACACGAATCTTCTCTCTCTCTCTCTTCCTTCCTCTTTCCTCTTCGGCTCCTTTGTCCACCGCCTTTCGCTTTCAATTTTTACCGGATTTCGCGGAATTTCGACCGAAAGGTTTTCGCTTTTATCTTCGAGACGCGGGCGCCCCGTGTCTCGGACTCGGCTCGTTTTGCTCGCTCGAAATTTTATGCGAGTGGATACAACGCTGGATTTCGCGGAATCTCAGCGTCCACCTTCTTTCGCATAATTTCTTCTTCGAGACCTCACCGAGCGTTCTGCTCTCTCTTATTCCGATGCTGCCAAGGGATTTTCAACGGTCTTGCTGAAACCTTGCTCGGGAGCCTTTTGTTTCCGAGCTTCGATCGCGATCAAAACCCTCTGGGGCTCTGCTCTTCGCGGCTCTATCCAGAGAGAAGGGCTCGTCGTGCAGAAACGATGCGCTCGCTTTTTCTGCGGGCTTCTTCTCCGCGTTTTTTCGTACAACCACGATCTCGTCCTGGAGTTCGATGTCTCATTATGTCAGAGCTGCCGGGATTTCGGGGGAATTCCATACGCTCCCTCTGTGTACCTTCCTTCCTCACCTCCTCCTCCTCCTCGTCCTCCTTCTCCTTTGCCTTTTATACCTGCTTGTTTCTCGTTTTGGACTGGACAAGGTCGTTCGGCTCTTGTATTTTAAACGACTCGAAATTTGAAGAAAACTTTTAATAAGCCTTGCTTCTATTGAACGAGATGAAATGAGATAGAATGGTGATCTATTTCGTGAAAGTCTCTCTGACTTCGATCATCATCATCGGAGCAGGCTAAAACGCTCTTCGAAGCTACTGTGCTATGTAAGGTATTATGTTTGTACAAGACCTTTTCAAGGTGTACGTAGAATCGAGCGGTTGGAATGTTGATAGAATTTATTACAATTACATAATACCGTACATACAGTAGTAATGTGTGTTATATGTAGCTCTGTAGACTGTTATTTAGTGATTGGTGAAAGAAAACGAATGAAATCGTGATTACTATCGGAGAAACATATTCAGTCGCTGATCGTGGAATTAAGACCACACGCGGGAATTTCATTTTTCCAACTACGAGACGTCGTTGAAACGTACACGGATAAAAAAGCAAATTATGATTGATCGTCTAGATTGCTCCTAAACACGTAAATGATCATGTAAATATAAATCGAAATTATTTAATTTATTATCTTTCACGATCGGATAACACTCGGATGATCTAATAAGAGCCATTGGAAATATTTGTAAGTCGCTGCTCGTTGCTCACCATCGCTACGTTACACGAATTGGAAAGAAAAATTCAGAACGTGAAAACGATATCAGCTGTAGCAAAAAGGAAAGAAACGAGAAAATATAAATACTGACATATATGAAACAACTTACAGTAATTAAACAAAAATTTGATACTGTTGATTTTGTCATTAGGTGGTATTGACAAAATCCGCAGTTGCTAAGTTGCCAGCCCAATAGAATTCCTGTACGTCTCTCAACTTTGCCAAAAGAATGAAAAACATGGAAAATTTTGAACGATTTTAATTAACCAGTGATCAGAGTCTGTAGATTTATTTATAAGTTATTAACATAAAATAGAGACGGGAAAAATGACGAGCAAGTGTACTGGAACGAGGTTAACGGTATCGGCCAATAATTCAGAAAACTCGTGCTCGGATGAGCCGTGTCCGAAAGGAGAGCAAATTTTTCCATTATTCATTAGCCGCGGACGAGCGTTACATCTCGATTGGTTTCTTGTCGGTCGCGCTATTAGGAATCAATCAAGCCTTCTGGATCGTCGATGCTCTTCTCGACTGACAGGCAGCCTAAAACATCTGGTAAGAACGTAACGCAGCGATCTCCAGGACATCTATCCGACTCCTCCTTCTTCGATTCCTCCATAATCTTTCGTTTACGCGATATATTTCATCTCCTTGATCATGCAAAAACGATCGGTCGAGGTGATTTCAGACAAAGTTGTTCTTATTGCTTGTTTGTTCAATGGTAGAAAGAAAAAAAGAAAAAAGGGTCGATGACACAAGATGACGACGGTCCGCGATATTCTTTTTGAATATCTGTTTGAGCGCCGATAATAGATTATCGAGCAACACCTGCTTTTCTTCCTACTTCAAAGACGACAGCGTTTCGAATTGATTACGACAGGCCACGTCTTGTAAAATTCTCTTTGAATTTTCGTATCGTTTTATAAAGCAAAGATCGTAATATTTCACGTCCGACACTCTGTTCCTTGTATTTTGCTATCAGCTTCGTAATAAAGTGACGAGAGCTTTGGAAAAAATAATGTTCACTGTAAACTAAATGACAATTAATCAATAGTCGTCGAACAGCGATTATAAACGAGCGTTTACATTGTAGATGAAAACGAAACAAGATGTTCGCGGATAAATGGCCGATCTTACATGGCGTCTAGCGTCTTCTAGCGACTCGCGTATTTGGTAAAACCGTTTCTCTTCGTGCCGGTTTGATTTTTGCGAGTTACACGGTACAGAGCTCATAGAGAGAAAGAGAGAGAAAGAGAGAGCAGACAGCAAACGTGTATCGTACGTTCCCATCTTTTCCATGTTTCATTGGCGTTCATCAGCCTCGAACACCAATTAGAGGCAGCCTGTAAACGTTACACTTGCCAAGCGAAACGATTGGCGCTTCCAGCGGGGTCTCTTTTTATGGACGAAACGTCTCCTCGGCTGAAGAAACGCGCGGAGCCTGAATGCTCGCTTTCTTCGGCAACTCGCAACACGATCGTTTTCTTCACCAGAGATTCCCTGGTGTCGGACCGACTATATTTCAGCTCGTCCCGGGTGCCACGACTCTGTGCAACTTCGATCGAATAACCAACGCTTGCGACTTTTCATCGAAATCTTCGGCACCGAAGACGATTGCAGATTCATAAAACTTACAAATGTCGACTTTATTTTCTCGACACTGCCAGATGTATAATTTTACAAGAACGATTCTTTGCGGAATAGAAATAACTAGAAATTGGAAGAGTGTTTCGAGGAATCCTTGGAATTGTCACGTCGCGATCGAGATGAAAAGACAATTGATTCTCCCACGGTCGTTGGAAGGTGAATTGGAAAAATCCGGCGATCTCAAAGAACTGTATTTCTCGTGCGAAAGAAAAGTTCTCCTTCGTTACGAACCGAAAGAAACACGAACCTAGGATTGATCGAGTGATGCAAAGAATCATCACAAGTTATATCGCAACAGAAAATTGATCCTTCCACGATTATTAGAGAGTAGATTCGAAGAAATCTTCCTCTCGGAGAAACACCATTTTTCATGCAAAGGGTATTCCTTCTTCGCGGAATGTAAAGAATTCGAATTATGGATTGATCGAATAATCCAAGGAATTATTGGAGGTGGCATCGCAACAGAGGTAAAAAGTATAAAGGATTGGTCCCCCTACAGTTGCCAGGAGTCCGGATTATACAAGTCGCCCCGTACTTGCGCATTAAAATCCTTGGAACGAAATATTACGCATCCCCGATAGTCCGCCCCTTCTTTGCTCGTTACCAGCAATATGGCCCCCCCCCCTTTTTAGTGGAAGCTACCCCGAATCGAGCGAGGCCAGACCAGTCCGTGCCACTATAAATCTCGGAAGTTTTAATGCCTTGCAGCCTGCACGCTCGTCCCTTCTCTTCACCGACTGCCTCTTTTCTCTTCCCCCTTCTTCTTCTCGTCATACTCTCTCCCTCCCTCCTATACCCTTTCCGTGGATTCGATCCACGAATTCATCCAGAACCCCGCCACCCCTTCCGTCCTATTTGCATATGCGCATAATAGCAAATGCAGAGCTACCCTTTACTATTAATTTTATAAAATCATTCAACCCGCTTTCTCCATCCCCCGTTTCGTCTTCTTGCCTTTTTTCTTTTTTTTGTGTGTGAGCGCGAGCGTGTGTGTGTGTGCGCGCGTGTGTATGTTCAATTTCATCCTCTTTCCCTTTCTTCCTTTTTCGATGTGTCGCTGGTTCCTCTATACTCCGTACCCTCGGGACCCTCCTTATTTAAATAACGGATTTTCGAAATCTCGTTTTCGGACAGATCACAGGGGTCGCGACGGCTGCGCCAGCACGTGTGAGCATATTTCGCATGGCCCGTCAGCGTTCATCCACGCATCGAATTTTCCATTCAACAGTTTCCTTTTCGTTTCTTTGTTTCGCGCAAAAGAGAGGGAAATTAGTTATTCGTTCCGTGTACGAACATTTATGGGTTATGATCTCATTCTTAATGTATCTATATTTCATATACGTGTCATCGTATATAAATTGATCTACTCTTCGAATTTTCCGTTCATTACATTCCTTCCAGTCTGCTTCCTTTGTTTAGAGCAGAGAGGAAGCTTAGACACAGATATCTGCGAATCTTAGTTTCACGTTCGATATTTTTATTATTCGCGGGCAATCTGCTCATCGATTCCACGCACTTTCTTTCTATTATCCAGCGTTTAATTGTAGAGCAGTAGAGAATTAACGATTCGTCCTATCTACGGAAATTCATGAATTTTGTGTTTGACAGCACAGGTGCCAAAGTTGGTTCACCGCATTAAATTTTCCATTAACAACTTATCAACTTCCTCCCATTTTTCTTATATTACTAAAACAAAAAGTTATTACTGAGAGGATTATATTATAGAAAAAGTTACTCGTTTCATTTACGAATGTTACCTTCATTCTTCCAGCGTTTATATTTCGTGCAGAAGTTCCTTGGGTTCAACAACGTATCAAATTTTCCATTCACCACGACCAGCTTCTTATCTTCCTTCTTTTGTTTAAAGAACAGAGGATAATGAGTTATTTGTTTCGTCTAGAAATCCTGGCTCGATTCGTGTACGTAGGGATTTTTGTTCGAAGAACATCGAAAGTTTGTACACCTGGAGGATCATGAAACGACTCTCGTGGGAGGTAGAAACGGCCAAGCCTTCCCTGTCCGCACGTCCCCCGGTCCATCCATCGATTAATTACCCGGCGCTCACTCGTTAATTAGCCTTGAAGGCCCGCGACGTGCATCGTCCATGCAGAAATCGAATCGTCGGTCACGATAACAACGCCTCCATTAAACGCGAATAATTGAAACCCGAAAAAAGGCGGGCCTCTGTGTTGAAGTCGTGAAACCGGTCAATTTTCACGTCTTTTTACACCAAGCTCGTTAAATCGAAACATCTACATTCCTTCCGTGAACAAACAAATCAGATATACACATACACACACACACATATATATATATACATTAAAATCATTTCTATAGAAATATAGTAGCGTGAAGTATGGTGGAATTATCTGAGCCGAGTAATCAAGCTAATTTGCCTTGTAATTCGCTAAATCGATTTACGAACAATTTTTAAGCGATCTACATTTTCAAACAGGCTGTTGCATTCGTTCGTTGTTGGCGACATGATAAACGGAGAAATACATCGTGTACTTACGTCCAATAGCCGCGTGGATATAATTCCACTCGCGAAAAGCACAAAAGTTTCTTCAACGTTTTAATATTCCCAGTTGTAATTATGATAATTCAGTGGTGTGGATACGTCACTTTATTCCAGGAAATTATTCTATCACTTTGCTAGTTCTTATGTAATGCCCGGCCGCTGAAGCAAACAATTGCTGAACCTGAAATCACGTTACATTACATTAAAATACCAGTTACATTACAGTTACATTAAAATACCAATGATGTCTCATGATATAGCTACGACAAGTTTAATTACCGCGTGCGAAGTTGATGAAGATCAAATTTGAAGACTAATGGTCTCGCGCGATATAAAACAAGCATGCAAAATCGCAGATTGAATTTTAACGTGTCTTAAGAGGTTGAATCTCGGGTTGGCTCGAATAACCCCAGTTCCAGTGTTCAGAGGTCAGAGAGGGAGAGAGAGAGAGAGAGAGAGAGTCGCGTTTTTCCGCGCGAGCAGCGAAGCCATTAAGACGTTTTAGCGTGTTTCGTGAAACGTAGAAGAGTGAAGGGAAAAAAGAAATAGAAGGAAGAAGAAAGAGTAGGAGGATAGAAGGTGATCCCCTCTGGTCCTCGTTGGGTCTACTTAGAGTCGATAGAGGCGGCCTAACTACCGTAACCGTATCCAGGTCTAAATAGTTGGAGTTACGCTAAGTAGCCCTAACCAGATTAGTAAGTCGTTGCGTGCTCTATTTTTAACGGCGCGCCGCCGGCATTCGAGGCGTTTTACGTGGAACACAGAGAGAGAGAGAGAGAGAGAGAGCAGCAGAAGAGAATGCTGAACCAGAAGAGAACAGCGTGAAAACGAGAAAGAAATAAAGAGAAGGATGTAAAAGCTGGCCAGATAAAAAGCCAGCTGAAGCTGAGGTAGAAAAGGACGAACATAGGGAACCGAGTAGTAGAAGAGGAAGGGCCTTCGTAGCTTTATCCTAATCCCCGTAAACGAGACACGTCCTCTTCGAAGCGTTTGCCCTTGTTTCCTGCCCCCATCTAGTCTTCTTCTCTTTGCCATCGCGTTTCGCTAGCTCCCGACGGGTTTTGTTCGAACCACGATCATTTGCATAGAGATTACCGACGCACGAGTTATGTTATAATGGCATGTACGTAGTTCCATCCAGTTTTCTAAGATTTCTTTCAATTTCCATCCTCATTACCGTTTCCATTCGCTCGATTCGTTTCGCTTTCCGTTCCACAACTAATTTTACAGTCGCGATTTCTTACAGTTAGGACAACGGCTTTTTTTCTTAATGCGTTCGCGGTGTTTACTCGAACGAAATAAACTCAATTTATTTGAGTAATATTTTTCTCTTTATAAATGTTTGAATAGGCGAACATCTGTTGACTCTTTCTACTTGTCTGAATGTGAACTCTTATTTTATGAACGAATGGCGAGTAGTGGGAGAATTAATGTATTCGAGTTACATGTACGAATTACTTGTTCCACTACAGGTTCGTAGAGAATAAAGTACCAAGTATTAGGAAATTTAGAAAACGCACAGAAGTTTCACCTTTTTAATTTTATTCGTAGAAAGCATGAATATTCGCGGATAACAATTTTACTTGAGCGAGGTGTTGAGCGAATTTGTTGAGCGAATAGCCGTGTCTTATCTTCGATTTTTCAGAGTTACGGTATCCTTGGACTATTAGTCCAAGATTCATAGATGGCAATCACAGTTTCTTAAAAGGCATTGCTTCCGTATTTTTCCTGCTTCTCATGCTGTTATTAAGTATGTCAAATGTCTCGTGTTCTCCATTTTTCATCTTCCTTTTTCGTTGAATATTTCATTTTTTATTCCATACGTAATCGCCGAGTCTCGGTTTCTGATCTTGTTTAATTCACAAGTAGTAATTACGATTTCTTAAAAAATAAAATTCCTTCTCTATTTTTCCAGTTTATTAACGTCGTCACTGCACATAACCTAATAACCTAGTTATAAGTATAATAATATAAGTATAGTAGTTAACAATCAGGAAAATATATATCATCGGTTATATATTTTCTATTTTCTAAGTATTTCATCCTCTATCCTATCAATTGTAAAGTCTCAGTTCCTCGCAGTATTCGATTCACAAGTATCATTCATAGTTTCCTGAAAGATTTCCTTTGTATTTCCTTTGTTGCTATTCGATAGTCGTATAGCGTTTTCAAAATATTAGAACATTCGTGTGCGTATGTTCGTAGAGTTCGATAGGCAAGTGGCTCTTATATTTTATCAACGTAACTTCCTCTGTATTTCCCGTATTTCTCACGTGATTATTAATTAGGTCGCGACAGGAACGAGTAAACGAAGTGAATCTCTCCCTCCCACGGCGCGGCTCGATGTCAGTAATTCTTTTGACATCGTCGAAATCCAAATATTGGAGGCAAACATCGTTCTCTCTCCCGGTGCGGCGGCGGCGGCGGCGGCGGCGCTGCGAATTTATTTGCACGCCGCTCGAACCGTTTAAACGTTCCTCCACTTGTCGTATACCCTCTCTCTCTCTCTTTCTTTCCTTCTCTCTCCCTTTCTTCCTCTCTGTCGCTCGGTTATACGGTAGAGAAAAGCGAGAAGAAGAGGAGGGAACAAGCCGTTAGGCAGCTCGCGCGCGCGTGGAAGGGACCACGGGGCGAGACGGAGAGGAATTTTATTTCCGCTCACATTAATTTCAACGACGCAGAAGACGGTCGCCACAAGGCGCAGCTTGAAATTACGAATATTATGACTTCAACCAGTTCTCAGAATTCTATGTTTTTCATTCTTTAATCTCGGCCTCCTCGTGTTTCACACCATATCTTATGAACACACTCGCCCTCTTTCTAGCCCGGTAGCTCGTCGTCTCGTTTCTCTTCCCCGAGTTTCTCGCAAGAGAAGAAGCATGGTTGGTGTTCTCTCGATCCACCTAACCGTGCGCGCACGTGAATCGTCTCCGCGAAGTCGAGAGAATAGTTAGAAAACGATTGTTGCACTTGCTGGCTGGCCGTTTCTACGTGCCTTCCGTTGTTTCACCACGCGCGTCCCTGTCCGAGACACCGTTCCGACTGCTTCGAATACCGTTTGAACTGGTTGAGGTAATGCGGAGATGATTGATGTCAGCAGTTTAGCGATATGGTTAGCTTTGAACTGCTATTCGCCGGTACAGTGACTTTAAAAACTGTTCAGTTTGAAACAGATAAGCAAGTGTTTCTAGGGCCGGATGCTTTCATCTTGTAGGACCAGAGCACAGAGGTTCAGGACGATTCGAGAATTCTTTGTCGTTTCTAGGACACGAGTATCGAAGCGCGACGAGATCTTCTTAAGCCTGCAATCCTCGAATTTTTATGTCTGAATCATCCTGGTAAACAAGAGAATATTTAATATCTTGAGACCTGTAATTAAAAAACTGAAGAAGGTCATATCCTGTAACGATCCGAGTCACATGATCTGGAACAACATAAATATGCAAAATACAGGACTCCTTACAATGTTAAACAAACGAATCAAATCTCTATCTACGTCTTACTCTTTCAATTATTTTCATAAAAGCGTAAATTCGTATAAATATCCACTCTATAATAGCACAATAGTGTACGATCCACAGCGAACGAGAGTAATCGGATAGTCGAGTTCACGACGATCAAGTTTGAAGGTGCAATTTTACGCCAAGCATACTGATACTCGAAAGCAACGTGGAAAAAAAGTAAAGTCTCAGGAAAACAATTACGCGCGGACCAGAGGCAAACGTCGTTTTCCCGAACGATCGAGACCCACTCGAGGAAATACGTCGGAGAGATAAGCAACGCTTATTTTAAGGCTGTAAGTCGCTGGCGAATTTGAATAATCTACCGGTATTCCAGCAGACACTTGAAAAGCCACGAGGCCCGTCCAGCCCCCAGGCCTGGCAACATTACATTCAAGTGTTTGACGAACGAACGCGTTACGTCGCCTGCTTTTTTGTTTTCCTGCTTCTGGTATCGGCATCAGCGTCGAGCTATGTCGAGTGTAGCCACCACTCTCACGACTCTGCTACTGTCTCTTCTGGCTTGCCTCGTACACGCGTTGCCAGAATTCGTGATCGTTCCTTTCTGCTACAGTGTCTTTTAGACCAGCGATTTTCAATCGCTTTTTCTACCAGACAAAATTCTCGACAAAAAGTATATTGTAAATAGATACATTACAGTTGATTCCAGACAGAACATTCACAGCTATCGTTGTTTTTTGGCTGCCGTCATATTTTCGTTCAACGATCGAAGGGAAAAGAGGTCGACGCCCCTCGCTAGATAGTTGCGTATCGCATGTTTCAAAAATATACCAGTTAGGGTATATTATTGATTATGGTAAATCCTGTGCAACAAAAAGTAGAGAAAAATCGATGAGCATCGATCGACAGTTTCGATGATAAAATTTTAAAAATTGCGAAATGTGGTGTTGATCGCGTTTGGCCCGTGAACGATTCGTTGCTACTGAATTTGAGCAAAGCGGAGGAAAAGCTATGGCGTTCGCTCGCTCGGGCTTGAACGCACCTTGAACGATCTTGTTGCACGCGAACGTTGACCTTCGATCAAATTCCCTCGGGATCAGAACGCCCAGTGGCCTGTTTCTACTCAATTTTTCTTCGCTACGATATATGGAGTCTCTGGTCTGTTGAGTCTGTTAGACGCGGTTTCTTGTACAGATTCCAAGGGTAGTGGCGGTGATCTGCTCGCTCGACGAGATGATTTACTGGGAAACTGGCAACGATGGTTACGCTCCGAGTAATTTATTACGAATATTACAATCTTCAGACAGATATGAATATCCCTGGAGATAACTGATTAAGTCCACTTTTTGTGGATTTCTCAATTTCATTAACCAAGTACGTAATTAGTCTTCCGTAGGTAAATTGGATGGTTTGTATCCAAACCTAAATTCCACACCTCCGAAGAATCGTACGAAGTTTTCGAGCACCTCTTAATGTTTCTAGAAAATTAGGCAATCGTTCCTTAAATCGACAGGTTGATCAATAAAAACAGAAATCCAGGAGAAAGAGATTGAAAGGTGAAATTTCGTTTGTGCCTTCGGCGATCTAATTAGTGCTCGATGTTTCATGAATCGATGAATGAACGATGAATTTTTTATTTGTCACGGAGACACGCCACGAATGATCGTAAGTTTCGAAGTTCTCGAAAGAAGGATATTTGTAATCGTCGCTGTTTATCTATATCTATCCAAATTCGTAGAGCTTAGCATAACGAAAGAGTAATCTTTCAAAATTCGATGGGAAATTTCTCTGTGTTTTAACGAATGGAATTGATCGACGTAACTTTTCTTCTTTTCCATCTTCTTGAAATAATTGAAAAAATTCCACCTATATCTGCTATTGACAAAAAGACAGGTTAATTGATAGAAAATTCTAACTTAAGTAATAAAGTTTATCTCGTAAATGACAGCGCATAAAAACCAGAATCCCGAAGAAACACCATTCCCGAGTTGTTTCCTCAAGTGTGACAACGTTCATTAAGGATTCTAGGTTTCAAGTTTTACCTCGGCGAAAGAAAAGGAAGGAGCAAGTCCTAGGAAAATGTCTCAATATCCATCGAGCATCGCGAGCCAGCCCCAACCGGCTCTTCCATTCGCGGTAACCAGCCTGAATTCATCATCGTCGAGGCGTAACGCGCGAATCGTTTGCTCGACTTTTTTTTTCCTAATCACCCCCCAGTCCACGCGCGCGTGCGTCTTCCATTCAAATTGAATCATTAGGAGCTCAGTCGTGGCTTTTTGCAACCGTACGCGAATAATAGTCCGAAGAATTTCAAGGTTTCCCGCCGTTGGACACTTTCCGACTTTTATTCTCGATGGGTTCGAGACCGGCACCCCAAGAATCTAGGCCAACGAACCAGGAATTTCTCTTTCCTCGAAAGAAGAGACGCAGCAGACAATGAGTTCTCAGGCGAAATTCCTTCCATGTCTATAGATTATCGGAAAGGAATTTTGAAATCCTTTTGTTAATGTTTTGAGTTCCTTTTATTAATTAACAGCGATCTAGCTATTCTTCGTTTTTGTTTCGGTAATTTCTCTTCTATAACTTCTGCTTATTCAAACAAAATTGGAACATAAAGATTTAAGAATCACGTCAGCCTTGGGCTTGGTTAATTTTAATTCCAACGTTTCTTTAACACGTTGACTGCCACGCGAATTTTCCGTATTTTGTCTTGGGAACCGCGGTAGATTGAAAAAAAAATGACACTAGGACATTTCATTGTTGCCAAACATTCTATTACATAATAGCGTTTATAATGATAATAATTTATCCGATTTACACCCCGCAGCCAAAAAACGCGACTTTTCTATTTTTATCATTTTTCTAGCCACGCACTTCGCTCATCCTTCCGCGCTTTGCTCTTATGCCATCCTTAGCCTAGTTACTACACGTGGACGCTATACGCTACAAGTAAATATTATAAATTGCGGTTGCCAACACCTTCTCCAACGATATTATGTGAAACATTTTTCGGTACCGTGTACCTTCTTTGAACCATTTTACCACCGCTAACGTGTTAGCAGCGCGCAAGGGTAGAAAAATGGTAGGATTTCACGGAGAAGAGAAAAGATGTACCTTGCGCAGCGACGACAAAGACACTCGGATCCCATTGTTCAGGGTCGATCGCGCTGCACTCCGATTCGACGGCCCGGTTCTACGTACGTACATGTGCAAACAGGGTGATAATGTATTCAAGGTCCGCCCCGTTGGCGATGGTGGGGGTGAAACGGGGCGGCCCGCTCGCTATACGTACTGTAACAGATGTTAATTATCCCTTCTGTGCATAGTCAGCAAAAAAAGAGCCTGGTCTCTCGCTCGGACATATCGTCCACTCGTGTTACATCCCCGTTGAGAATGCCTCTTGTATCCACGCTTCGAACAGACTCACGTGGCCCGCCTAGTACGCACGCTCCAATCGCGTTCAACTTCCGCCGTGCCCACTAGGGAAATTCACCTTAGATCGAATTCTTTTTGCCCAGTCAACTAGAACACGATACCTTCCACGTGTACTGGTTTTTCGGCTGATCCGAAAGTCCTGAATAGTTCGTTAGATTTTGATTGGCCGTTGGATTTTGATCGTTTAGAGTCTGCGGACGAAGATCATTTTTATTTGACCCGGTATCGACGCGATGTTTGTTTAGTTCATTTCTTCAAATAATCAATGACGTTCAAACATTTCAAGCATCGCGTCATTTATATCGAAGAAACGGAGATAAGATATCCTTTCCTTAATCACGAAACCAGTTTCGTTCTCGAGGGGTTAATTGGACGAGGATGCGTAAGAAAGTCGAGAAAGGAGAATCGCGAATGCCGTTTAAGCAGACCGCAAATGCCTGAATCTGGCGCGAATAAAAGGTGATTCAAATTGAACGGTTTATTAGAACGAGGTCTCATCTTATATGCATAAATTATTAAAATTATATAAAATATTGTAGGAATAAGAAATCGTAGATAGAGGGAAATATCGGCGAGGATCGTTGACGAATTTACTTACTGTAGGCTGGTGGCAAAAGTGCCAGAAACCACCACGACGCCAACAAATATAGTTCGTGAACTGCTTGCGTACGGTTCGCGAATAGTAACGTGGATCCAGCATCAGGGTTGAGTTTGTCAGTGAACAAGTAGATCAAGAATGACAGCTCGTGTCTCGTCCCGTAAGTCTACGGTAGAATGGAAGATGTTCTTGTCGCGGAGGGCAAGATGGAATTTCGGAGCGACCACGTCGGGGGAAAATGGTTTCTTGTGGCGCAGCTGAACGGTCGCGTTGCCATATTCGTCGGGGATCTTTAATGGGGCAGTTTTAGTGCGGAAATAAATAACCGATAATGAACCAGGCAAAAACGGAACTAACGATTTTCAGGCCGAATTAGGCAGCGAGCCATGGATGCCTCCGGCGGAGTCATCCAAATCGATTGAGAGAGCTAACTGGTAATCAACAGCCTGAAATAAATGATTAACGAATGATGAAACGAGAAGAACGACTGCCACAGCTAATTCAATTCCTGCGAACAAGTTTGTTGGCTTTTAATTGCTTCCACATTAACAATTCTATGTAATAATTGAGATCGAGTTAGCGAATTGAAAATATGTATATATCGCACCACATCTATTGCATCGCGGATCACAGAATTATCTACCACGTTAATAGACTACGTTTCGACTCGCGAAACAAATTTCTTTCGTGTCCCTGTGAAATTTGTACGTGATCGTTAATTACGAATATTTCACTTTTTATAGATAAACTGGGTCGTTCATATTTTTGTGAATATAACTTCAAACTATCATTTCGTATTACGTGCATTCCGTGTATTTTCGTTTCTCCAAGTTTCCCTTAAATGCGTAAAAATTCACCGTTTCTACCTAACGATGTCTCTGCTATATTAATCCAACCCTTCCTGAGTTAAATGCTCGATGATATCTTCTTTCAATGGAAATAACAATTTAGCGGAAAGAACGTTTAAGGGTGAAATTACGCTCGGCTCGTGAACTATCCAGTTTCCAATTGCTCAAGTTCCACGAATCGGCGGTTCCGAGTGATCGACGGCTAATCCGAAAGGAGCATCGAGACGCTACGAAAATGGACGCGGTTTCACCAACGTAGAAACGAATTGTCCCTCGTTTCGTGTTATCGCAGGCCCGTCTACTCGGCTGACCGAGCAGCGCTCGTATATCAGCGTAGCTTTTGTTACGGCGACGTGCCTTTGTTTTCGCCTTGTTCTCGCGTCTCGTTCCAGTGGTGCGAACGTGGACGGGTTCTTGGTTCGGCACTCGGCAGCCTGTAACAGGCCCGGGCAACACACAGGGGTTTCGCTGAACTTGCTTTAACCCACTTTCGCACTGACACAGAAATAGATAACCGAGACGTGTCGGGGAATTCTTTCCACGTTCCGACGATTGTGTCAGCTGTGCAGGGAACCACGGTTCCTCCTTATTTCTCATTGGGTAGTTTATTAACCAAATTTAGGGGAAACATCGACTCGCGGTAGAAACAGAAGATATTCAACCCTTTGCAGTTTAAGCCACGTTTAACATTTTGCGTGGTTCGTATTCTGTTTCTTGATGGATTCGTATTCGATCGAATTTTTCATAGATTGTTGCAAACAAATTTCTTTTTCTTAATTACTGATGATACAAATAGATTTCTTTGAAAAGCATCGCTTCTCGGAAATGAACTGCGATAAAACTGCTATAATGTGACGTGCTAGGAATTTTCATAGTGTTGGACTATCAAATACGTCGGATTATTGGATTGTATCTGTAAGACACGAGAACGAGGATAAGTAATTTAAGAAACAGCGGTGATTGATGTAGTAATGCAGCATATTAACAAAAATAGAAGCTACATAAAATAAACATGTAATTTCCTTAACCACTAGAATCGCGAAATCAGTGAAAATACTTGCTATCAGATTCTTCGCTTCCGCAATTACCCAAGAAACACGCAAGTGTTTTTGATAATATTAGTAAGACAGAAATACGATCACGTTGCTTCAATTCCAATTAACTATATACATATAACATACACGTACACGTTAAAGCGTTCGTTCACTTCCATCGTCTAAATATCAAATGACGAAACGCCATCGTGATAAAAACTATGCGATATATCAGAATTGTATCATGCATTGTCAAATTCAGTTCCATTTAAGGCAAGAAAGATTAGTCCGATTAAACCATCCAGGTGTAAAATACAAATGAAAATGACGTTTGGTCGTGTTTCTCTGTTTCAGAATGCATTGAAGAGCCGGCCGATTGAGGAGATTCGAGATGTCCGCCGTAACCAGCCCGTATGGCCCCAGTAAGACACTCCCTTTTGCTAATGTATCAGCGCACAGCAACCCCTCGTTACGATACTTTAGCGAGGAAACATAGCCAGCCTTGCAATTGCGTCATGCGCCGTCCCGTTTGATCGAATCGTAATAGCCGCGCTCGGCTCCTTCGACGATTCCAAGAACGTTCAATTAACGTTCGTACGGACCGGTTGAATTCTAATTAATGTTAAAAATTCATTCGCGACAAGCGGGCAGAACGGCCTTCGCGTTGCGCTGCAACATACTTCGCGTCCTCCAGTTAAACATCGCTCGATTCGAGATTCGCAAGTAACATTCGTAATTAACGAATTGGTCCTTTGAATTTCATCCTTTGTATCTGTTAGATCGGAAAAATATTCAATCTTCTACTGGATTAAAGAGAGAAGTAGAATAAAGCATCGAGAATTCGATTAATAAGACCGATTAGGAAGAATCGAAGAAAACGAAATATATATCGAGTAACAGTTAGATTCGTCGCGCTGCGGCACACCTGTGTCCAGTTAGAGATCGCTCGATTCGCGCTTTGTAAATAACTTTTGGTCCTTCGAACCGCATCCTGTTCGATGAGCCTCGACCGATCGTGGCAACGGGGTCTGGATTCGCCCTAAAGCAAATCGATTCCCCTAATCGTGTGTCTCTCGGATTATAAAAATCGGATCTTTTACCGGACAAAGAGCGGATCTCTTTATCACGAAAAATTGCAATTTTCACTGGATCAGAAGTAAATCTCTGTGATGATAAAGATATTCGATCTTTCACTGGACCAAAATCAAAAAGTAATTTATGATAAATAGAAGCTGTAATAATTCGCCGAACAAGGACGATTAAAAAGAATTAAAGAAACGAAAGATCGATTGTAAGCTAAGATTGCTCGCTTTTCCGGGTCCGTGGACCCAATATTCACCCCTGTATCAGTGTCTGATGCTCCGGTTACTTTCCCATCAGCGGAGAGTCGAGTGTGAGCTAAGATTCCTCGCTTTTCCCGGGTCGAAGGACCCGGAGTCTGCACCTGCCTCGGTGTCTGATGCCCCGGTTCCTTTCTCATCAGCGGAGATGCTTTCCGACTCGGTGTACAACTACGCAACGACCCGGCGGGGGACCGCCGATCAGGACAGCGACTCCCAGTACGAGGGCCAGGCCCAGCTGCAGATCACGAGCATCCAAAAGCCGCGTAACAAGCGCAAGAACTTCAAGCCGATAAGCAGCCGGATGGTGGAAGTGTCCGATGAGTCTGAAAAGGAGGACGATGAGTTGGAAGCGTTGGAGGAGAGTTCCAGTGAGATATTGGAATACGAGAGGAAGACGATGCTGCTGCCAGCGGAGGATAGATCGAAGCAAAGGCTGAACAACAACGAGGTCAGCCCCATGGATCTGTCCGTTGCTACCAGGCCACCATCTTCCGAGGCTGACGATGACAGTGGGGATTCACTTAGGCATAAGTTCATCCTGGAACAGCTCAGATCTCAGAAACTTTACTCCCCTGGTACCGAGGTGAGTACCTTCGTCTATGGTGTTTCTTCTTTAATACATATACGCTGTTCTTCAAAATTTGGCTATTCATATTTTATGCGTATCGATGACAGGTCTTTCGTATCTACTCTACGCTTAAGACACATTTTGGTAACGGGAAAACGGGTTAGCTGAGGCGAAAATGATACGAAGAACGCAGCAGACTTAACCCTTTGAAATTCACTTGACTCTGCTTTTCGTTAATTAAGTACACGATTAACAGTGAATTATCAAGAAAGAAATGATTTTCACGAGTTCGTTCATGAAGATAACTAAATAATGGTGAACTTAGAAAACAGCGTTTCTAACGTTATTCTATTTTTTAATTTACGGAATTGACCAATGTGACTGCTGTGCTTTTCATGAAGCATATCAAGACTGCGGATATTTCTTCAAATTTATATTTTTATAATCATAGCTAAAGAAATGGAACCTAAACAAAGATTCGTTTCACTCGTTAAACACGTATAAACGAATATCTGATTTTGAATATTTCCACATCTGAAAATTTCTCATAATTAAACAAGCATCCATACAAGCTAGGAATATTTTCTATTCGATTAATAATGTTCCAATTCCTTGTCCAAGGAAGGGGATAAAATAAAACGAAGAACAAGAGAAACAAAGTAGGATGTAAAATATAAATTTAAGCAACCTGAAATTAAGTAACCTTACATTAAAACACAACCTGTTATATGTGTTATTATCAACGGTACTAATTAAGGGTTAGAAACTAATTACATGTAATATTCAAAGCGTGAGATAAATTTCTGTTCAAGTGCCATTTCCTTAGCTGTACTATTAACCGTTTATATAATACGCGCGCAACGGAATATTTCGTGTTTACTTTTACAACGCTTATCGGCGTGCAACGGGAAAAACGTTATGACGACTTCTAGTGATGTCTAGCGTGCTTGGTGGAATCGCACGTCGGTTAACATGCGCAAAATAACTCGCATAGGAATTCATTTGCGTCATTTCATTCACGTGGCGTGTATCGATCGTTCACAGGCCAGGAGTCCGAACTCAGAATCGTCGGAGAAAAGTGGAAGCGGCGTTTTGGATACCGAATCGGGACGATTGGACGATACTCCGTTCGAGGATGATCGAGGGCAGGATGGTGACGGTGAGACCGAGTGCGAGGAGAGGAAACCCTTCGAAGGAATGAGGGAGTACGCTGAATCGACTATGCAGGAGTTGTTGGCGATCTACGGGCTGGCGGGAGGAGAATTGGCCAAATCAGTGAGCAGACAGCTACCGCCGACCTTTCTGAACCCTCCGACTGGTCATCAGCCTCACGGTAAGTCTTCCTCCTGTTGATCTTGCTCTTTTAACTTACAGTTTTCTACAAAAAAAAAAAAAAAAAAATAGGTTCTCTATGCATCTGTTACAGATATGAGATACGTGGCTGTATCAATTTCCCTAATATCAGTGTAGTATTTGAATTTCTCGCAAGCCTATAAATATCTACAATCTGCTAACAAATCTCCGAATCAAATTTTTCGCATACCATTCGCATTGTATTAGTACAGCATATCATACGCGTTTCAATTTATCTATTATCGGTGTAGCATTTGAATTTCTCATAAACTCACAAACATCCGCGACCTAACAAATGTCCTAATCGAATTACAACTGCAACTCCATCACAGGCCAAGCTCGTTATTTGCAAACGTCTCTCCGACCATGTACATTTATTTCTATCCAAGACTCACCTAGCGAGCAATTAGAAGTAAGCAGGTTAACAGTTGTTAACGACCATCTTGCGAGAACAAACTAGAACTTGTCGTTCGCCGTACAAGCTTCAGCTAGAGGCTATTAACGCGTGGGCGGTGCTCGAAGCTGAAGAGAGAAAGAGAGAAAGAGAGAGAGAGAGAGAGAGAGAGAGAAAGGATAAGACGGTTGGATCCTCGATTTTCAAGGATCCCACGAAATACCATCGGTTTGGAAGAGCATCGATGGTGGTCGCGTCAGGTTCCACGAATCGTTATTATTCGCGGCAGGACTTCGCACTCTTCGCTGAAGAGAAATTAAAGGCGCTCTCGGTGTTCGACGAAATCGTTAGTCGAGGCAACTGTCGCACGTTGGACGATTGGTTGGCATCGAATTCGGGGTTGGGCTACGAACAATTGACAACTGTAACTGGCTGGCATTCGTGATCGTACTTGGCGGAAAATCAATTTTATTCAAACGCACGGTATTCACGACCTCGGCTCTTTTAACGTCGTTTTATCGCCAGTCAGAGAAAAAGAAAAACTCGGCGTTAACGTGAAATTAGCTTGGTCAGATTAATTCAACTATGGAGATTCATTGTTTCTGTTATCGTAACCGGGCTTATCGATTATACGGCTGGTTATTCTCTCCGATAGATTCTTAAGTGAAACGAGGTTACCGCGGAACCACTCTGATCGATCGAGAAAGAATCGACTGCTTTTGTTATTAAACCGATCTCCCGAGCTATTATTTAGAAACGGATGATATTAACGAATTGACAAATTGGGAATTGTACGGTGTAAACTTGTCTTATACAATTTTACGCCAAATAGCAGAGCTTGTAAAATTTGTTTGTACAATTTCGTTGCCCCATAATCGAAGTTGGCGCAGTTCTTCTTTGGCTCACAACTTTGGGCATAATCTAAATAGCGCTTCTAATTCGAAATGACTCGATCTCACTCTAATTGGCAATTTTTCCTTCTCGATGTTTCTTCTTCTTATTCCGACAACTTTGAACCTGATCTAAATAATTCGAATTTCAAATAGATCTTATCTTAGCAACTCGGTGCAGTTATGCAAGAGAGGTCTTTTCTTTTCATTATTTATAGTCGTATCAACCGGTTGAATGGAGAAGTCGCAATTATACTTACTATATAATTTAGAGCATTTTAGATAATTTAATGGCTCTCGCAGTATCGACTTACGATCTTTTAAATTGCCCTTTATGGTAGTTTTTATATTAAATTCTCGTATTTGTATAGGCAGGATATTTCTTGCGCCGAAGAACGAGATGTTCCATTCTTAATAAAACGCTGAATACAATTTATTGCTTCAATTGTTCGAGAGATGTTCACTCCGTTCGAAGAGAACAACGAGTAAAACAGTCACTCTGGTACGTGGTTCGTGTTCCATCCGTTCTAATTGTATTCAACTTTCTCAAGTCGAACGCTCCGATACCGGATGATCAAAGAATCGAATTGTTGGCGAAAGAAATCGTAGCAGCCGCTGCAGTTTCCTCGGCCGCTGAAAATTATTAGCAACGAGGGAAGTGACGACCGGCGGGCAGACTAGTTTTTAGATTAGACTGTACGTATGCACCAGAACAGAATGTGGCACTTACATATTGCCAGTGCATCGCATATGCGCGCACGTGAATATGCGATGGCTCTCGCAAGATGGCCGACTTATAACTCATAAAGTCGGTCGGACTGCGCGAACCGTTGACTGCCTCGCGATCGATGGATGCCTTTGAGATCAGCCAGCGTCATCGTTTCCCGTTGCCGCGCGTCTCGCGTGGGTTGACAGTCTCACGAATTCCTCGCGGTGTGTATTGTATGTACGCCTCGGCTTGACGCGCGAGCGAGCGAGTTGGAGCGCACGCGCGCGCGCCCTCGTCCACACCGCAGACTAACGAGTCAATTTCGCTATTCTTCGTCCGGCTTTTGCCTCGAAGATACTAGCCGTCGAGTTTTTGAATTACCTTCTGCCAGAGCTGATTGATTCATAGCCGAAGTCCTTGCCAGATTAACGTCTTCCTGGCGAATTGAGTTTTCTTCATTCGCAAAGACGCAACTGGTTACTGCGTCTTCTTTGTATCAATGAAACGCCATCGGCATTTTTCTCGGTTAGATGGAAAATTGAAAGGCGCATAAATGTAGAGAATGCGACTAATAGGAAAAAAGATACGTGAAACATGCGACGTGAAATACTGTTTATAATATCTTCCATGATAGAAGAAATCTCCGCTTAGATTCTATTTCTGCAGTGATATTTTTCGAAGTCTAAATTTGTATAAATATCTGCGATCTATTGTGCGATAGATACCACAGTGCGATATTCCATCTATACACAATTTATTATCATTATGTATTTATAAATAAAAAAGCTCGATAATTAGATTATTCATATGAATGCATTGGTAATAGCTTGTTATAATGGTATAAATAATTAAATCTCGTTAGCTACCGCGTCCTCTTTCTATCTATGAAACACTACCAGCTTTTTCGTTGGTCAGTAACATATGGATATTTCATACATTTTTCATTGAACATATTTTTGAACATTACGTGAATTAATTCTTGTACTTTTAAATTCCCTTCGAACGCCTGAACATGTACAGTCTATCAATCAGGAAATTTATTTTATAGGTGACACGAGAGGTGTAGGTTAAAAGTGGAGTCGATTGTCGAATTCTAACACTTGGTGTAAAATTCTTCGGCTATGACTCATCGTTTCAATCGTAAACCTTCCATCATAATATTCATACATTATGTAAGTTAATCTTACATCGATGTACATAGAAGGACTGTCCATTATTGGTCGATCGAGTATATCGTATATCGCGTCGATTGACTCTTTCTTTGTATCGTCCCATTGTCCCATCCGGTTTGAGAATAATCTTTCGTCGTATTCGATTAAATTCACGGTCCGTTGTACGACGCCATCCTGCCAATTACCAGAAAACTGACCGCGTGAAATCGAATGCGACATGCCTCGTAACTCGTCACCAGAGTGTGTTCCCTTCTCCTTCTCCTTTTCGTCAGGAATTGGGAATCTTTGCTGACACACATCTACTCTTATCCTTTCTTCTCGCTTGAGAATCTTCGAGAGTGTGGCAAATGGAAGCACTGTCACGCGTTATTTCTTCATCAAGAGCCGGTAACAAGATTAGAGATTGAGGATTAACCTCGAAGCAACAGAACCAACCTGTAAGAAGAAGAAGAGGAAAAGAAATTAATTTCTGTCGAGAAACTACGGTTGTCAGTCATCGTTCAAGAATATTCTCGGAAATTTGAATTTAAATAATTTAGCGAACGACCTAGAATCATTGAATTCGTTAGATTCAAATAGCGGATGTTGTTTCGAGTGGCAGTTAGCGACGAAGATGTAACTTGGCTGATATCAAGGACAGAGTAGATGAAACTAAAACGCGAAATTTCAGACTTGGTAATTCGGCGATTACGCTTAACCTAATTGAAATTTAATTCAAAAGTAATTCTAATCTCGCAAGTTTTCTATCTCTGTAAGCGTCTCTTCTAATGAACGAAACGTGAAACAGATGAGGGAGGGCCATTTCTTATTTGAATTTGAGATTAAATACATATTTTTACTATTGTCCTAAATAACTGTCATAGTGTTAATTACGTTGTTGATTCTTTTATAAAGGCCAGTAGACGCATCTATTTTCTGCATATTTCATATTAAAATGTATCCCTCGATATACATCAAGTAGCGTGAGAATCAGAAAATCCATACAGTACATTTATATTTTTCATTTGCTACGTGTCAAATTTCATTTCGACCGGCCGATAGAAATTTATTAACGCGATTAATTAAAGATTAACGCGAAGAAGAATAGAAACTCGAAAGGATGTTCCTAGTTAAATAAGTAACAGGTTCACAGCGGTAAAACGATGTCAAGTTGCTTCAGTTAAGATAACTTGAATGATTCGAATGAAATTTAAAACGAGAACGAGCGTAACATCGAAGGCGAGATCCGGCGAGAATCCCTTTGACTTTTCTTCATCTTCTTCGATGTTTCGTCTCCCACAAGTTTCGCCACCTACACACAGACGCACGATGGAACAAAAGACTACCTCTTGCGTTGTATCTTAGGGATTGATACGGAAAAAATCGGGCATAATTTATCATGTAAAAGCGACTCGAACAGAAACCGCGTGTCGCCGCGGTGAATCGGCTTGCCGGTAGAGAGGCGAAGGAAAAAGGAACACCGTGGTTTCTTCTGCCTCTTCAGACGTCCGTCTTTTCTATGAACCTTGACGTTCCCTCGAATACGCCGCGTATCCATTTCTTCCGTCAGGAATACATTAACCATTCACGTTAACCTAGAAAACGCGCGCGAGTTTACGTAATATTTCTAATAATTAGTTAGAGAAAAGATCCTTTGCCATCTCCGACGAAGAAAGAAAAAGAAACGAGGAAAAATGCTCCCTCTCTGAAAGAACCATGACGAGTTTAATCGCGAGGCAAAGAACGATAAAGTGAACATCAACTATCGATCGATCTATAGATCATTCCAACCTAAATACTTTAAGATATACGTATTAAATTATGACTATTCACCCCTGAAGTGGCATTATTTCTCTACTTTAATTCAGACATGGAGGGTTGAGAATTACAGCGATGTGAATTCATCAACTTCCAAAATAACTGCAAGATTACTTTATTACGCTTCATTAATTTCCTTCAAACGCCATAAATCTTTTCCTGGATTGAAACTAAACAATTCGTCCACCCTAGTAGGGTGGTTAACCTTACCATTCTCCTCGCTTGCTCTTCGCGTCTAAATGCCCTCGGCGATCTCCTCCTTTACGATATCAAGATACTTCAAAGACGTGAAGTACACGAGAAAGTAAGTGAAAAGTAAGATTTTGGTCTATTGAACGTCAAAACCAAATACTCGAGAACTGACCTGTACTTTAATAACATCTATCGAAATATAAAATTTATATCGAGTCATGTGGTGCAAAAGAGGATAGAACGGATGCTTCTTCGTGCGTTTCAATAGCGAAATGAACGTGTTAAACCGGCATATTTATCGCGCTATTTATTTCGGGGGTGCGTGAGCGAACAACCAGCAACGGTTGAATCGTGTTAGAGGAGCGAAGCGGGCAGGGACGGGGTAATCCGGCGCGAAGAAAAGCAGAAAAGCCGCGTGTGCTGTTGCTGGTGCTAGTCTCAGGGCACAGTGGGGTGGAGGACAGCGATGCCTCCGTGAACCCATTAATCATTCCAGCCGGATAAAAGGCAGCAAGGATGAAAAGAGAAGACAGACAGTCGGACGGACGGCGAGCAAGGCATGCAGGCGGCCAAAGAGAGAGAGAGAGAGAAAGCTCTTCCTTTCGTTCCTTCTGTCGTTGTTTCGCTTCGATCGCCTTCTCTTCCTCCGCCACGGCCCCCGAAGGATCATTTTTTATTTTGCCTCTTTTCGAAATTCGTCGGACGCTTCTATTGTCGGGACCCACGAGAGAAGAGAGAGAGAGAGACTCTCTCGGACGAGACTGAACCCGAGGTCCGACCAGCGCTCATTTCGACGGGGAGAAGATTCATTAACTGATAACGCGATTCTTTCTTCGGTCGTTCTGTTGTTGAAAATGATATCCCGCCACGAGAACTGGCCACGAGAAGGCTTTTGGACACCTGTTGGGACACAATGTACTTAGGAGATTTTTGTGCGCATCTTTTGGATCGCTGTTACGCGGGAAAATGTACAACGAATGAAGTGGAAAGTGATTCATCGATGCGTAATACAGCGTTCTATATCTTGAATTCGTCAAAACTGAGAGACGCGTTGGATTGGTGTGTTGGACGATGGAATTGAGACTGGCACTTGACCAGTTTGGGAAGTTCCATTCGAGGTTGACAGAGTTTGAGAGAATTTCGACAAGAGGTTTGTTCAGCGATGACGAAGTATACAAAGTTTGTTATACAGATGTCACGCTTTTGCTTTGAAGCCGATATACAACAGACATAAATTGCTAGAGGAGGAATAGCGTAGAAGAAGAAGCGTTAGTGTGCTAACATTTGCAATTTCACGAAGAAATGGAATCTGAATACACATTGGTCTCATCTACTATATATCATAACTTGTTCTTTGCTTCAAATATCTACAATTTGCATACACTTTGAACGTTTCTATACTCTATGTAATTACGAACATACCGCGCTAAGCGTATTAATGATTAGTCAGTCCGCTATCTAACAAAAATACTTTTAATCGACAACTTTCATCGAGAATTTTCCATTACGATCTTCCATTGACAACATTCGGTTAAGAACGTCCATTACGAACGAAACCCTTTTAGTTAAAAAAATATGTATAAAACACGACGAAATCTACCAGATGCGTAGAGGAACCGGGGAAAACTCGAAATCAGCTGGCTCGCTTTTCAACGAGCGTTACGAATCGCTTCCGATTTAATTCGAGACTCTGGTGGGCCCTGGATCAGCGGCATAAACGGAAGGGGGAGATCGTTCTGGTTACGAGCTTTTATGTCTCCACGTGTAGGCCACTTGAGCACGTAGGTAGAGTATGTACCGAGGAATAGCGCGATGTAGGTCTGCCACGAGATCGAAATCGGAGCTCCTTCTTCGTTGGGAGACAAAAGGGACCCTGGTCCGGATGACAGGAGGTGTCGAGAACCTTTGGGATCGGCGACCTGTTGAATCCCTTCACTCTCTCTCTCTCTCTCTCTCTTTCTCTCTCATAACCTTCAACGAATTCTGCATTATTGTGAAAGAAGAAAAAACGAACAGGAGAAGAGGGACCGTGCGCTTCTCGAGAGGCCGAAATACGTTAACCCTTATCTACCGTTTCACAAAGAGGGATTTCGGAATAATCGCGAGACTGTGGCCCACGTGGCCCGTTATTACCCCCACCAGAGTCGAATTCAATTCGTTTGCCATGGCAAACTCGAATTATCGCGAGGATAGTCAACGTTAGTGACGGTAGTACGACTGTAACTACTTGGCTGATTTTCTGCGAATTTTCCGGAATAAAATACCGTGGTCGCCTGGAAGAGAGTAAAGGGTATATTCTGTGGTGTTTCCGCGTTGTTTAAATTAAGTTTAGAAACGATGAAATCACGTAGTGGAACTTTCCACGCCTGCAAACTGAAAAGGTTATTAACTGATCGCAATATCTACTGTGCATTCATGGCGAATTGAAAGACGCAAAAATTTGCAGAATACGCACAATGTCCACAGAGTAAGGCACCCGTACAGTATTTCGTAGGTGGAACAAATCTTGATTCAGATGAACCTGAAAATTTGTATTACCTTACTCGTAATCATATAGGAATTTTTGTAAATGTTCACTATCTGTTCGTTAGATTCCTAGGTTCAGATAATGTGACTGAGTTTCTCAAGAGACATTTCTAACGCGTTAATCGTTACGAAATATACACGTGGCCCATTTTTGAAATCAACAAGAGAAGTGTTTCCATTATGCAAATTCATACTTTTTTACGCAATCTTAATAGAAATATCTCACTATCATTGGAAATATAACATTATCCTACTCTTATCTCTACTTATTTCTATTTATTTCTATTTATTTCGCCTATACATATGTATGTGTTGTTGCACTTTAAAATTTCTAAATGCATACAAATCCGCAATCTATCTATCCCCAGTCAGAATCTACATTCCGTCTATTTCAACTTTCCAATCGCCAATATATATAACGATTACTAATATGATCAAACAGATATTAATACTCCAAAAGCTTGTTAGAAACACCGAATAATAAATCGATATACTGGCTTTGGTCGTGGAACGATCAATCATTCTTCCAAACGACGGGAAACAGTGACAAGTGCGGTCTAATGTGTTGGAATTTCAACGCGCGGTGAGTCGAAGGAAACCGGAGGAATTCACGGAGACGTCAACTGGAATCGCGGAACGTTTTATGGAAGCTTTTATGAAAGCCTTTACGAGCCACGTCCCGAACTAGGCCTGCTTCTGTTGAACACGTGAGGCCTTCCTTCTTGTATATACATTTGCATCTCCTGCTTTTCTTCGTTACGTGCTCTACAACATCCGCGATGTTTATGGAAAAATCGAAACGTTGCCAACGTGGAGTAGAGGAGCGCGTGTGATTCGTCTTCTGGTCGAGTCTATTGGTGATGTCCGCTTCCGGGTCAATTGAATCTTCTTTTTTTGTTCGTCAATTAAGTTCTGAGTCAGAGACTAACAGAGAAAGAGGTCTTATTGAGGATGGTACGGCCATTTCTAGTCGAATTGTTTTTCTGCTTGTGCTTCTCGTGAGAATTCTTGGTTTCGTGGAATTACAGTAGGATTCGGTAGATCTCAAGCTCTTCACAGTGTAATAAAACGACGATGAAGCGGCGGTTTCGGAATGAACGATTTCTTTATCGTCACGATTTCCTGCATTTCTGGCGTAATGAAATTTAACTCTTTGACGGTGTAATAAAACGACGAAGAATCGAGAATGAACGATTCAGAAAATAATTCTTTCTTTATCGTCAAGATTTCTCTTTCTTCTGTTTCTGGGCTGTTTTACGCAATAATTTGTTGACTAATAATATCAGTGGAACTGACGAGGTTGCAAACTTTCCTTTTATAATTTTACAATAATTTGTAAAACTTTGCCTACAAAATTACGTAGGAAATTTCATTCGTTTTAGCGCTACATTTCTCGGCACTAACAATTCAATATTACTAACAATATTACTAACAATAGTACTGACAATATTAGTCCAATGTTGTAATATCGTATAAGTATTACGTACGAAAAGTACATACTTTCAGCTGTTTACGTGAAATAAATATTAAATAATCGTTGTACGTGTGACGAAATCCAAAATACGAATAGCACGATACTTGACGTTTCACTCGAATCGTTCTCGTTCTAACGCGAGAGAATTGTTCGGAGATTAAGCGAGCAATCAGTTACTTTTATCTCAAGATCGTGGAGAATCGAGCAACTGTTCAATTTTCGTACTCTCTGACCGATATTAACTTTTGCGCGAGTATTCCGAGCGAACGAACAAAAGCTGAAGAACGTAGAATTACCGTCAATTGTCCGACTTTTTGTCAAATTAACAACTTTCCATAAAACGAGGGGAAAAAGCGAGGGCCCCGCTGCCGTTCGTCCTCTTTTTCTCTAGCGAAATTAACACGATCATCGAGGTCAATGGGCGTTGAACGATGAAAGATGAAAACGAATATCAGACCGCGCCCGGGGTTTTTCACTCTCCACGATTCCCGCCTCTCCCGTTTTTCTCTTCTTTTTTTCTACTCCACCCGGCATCTTGTTTATTTTGCCCGTCATGTCAGTCCGCTGACACTCGGACATTCGTTTAAATTTAGAATTCAATGGGATCCTTTTTACCGGGGCGCACTTTGGTGCCATAACGGATTCCCTGGTTCCAGCACGGGGGAGATTATTTGTTTAATTCCGGTCCAGCGTCGATCACTCCTCCGTGTCTTCCTCTTCCTCCGACCTCACTCGAAACGCGATGTAAATATTTTTATTGCTTCTCCAGCGAATATTCTCTTCTTACACACTCGCTGTACATATCGTTGCATTCGTTTTGGAATTTTTAATAAAACACGATAATAATAAAAATATTATATGGTCGCATTTAACAAAACTACATTGACTTGCAACTCTCTGTAAATAATAATTGATATATCTGGAACCAGAGATATTTTTCTGCTATTCGGAATAAATCGTGTTTGTATTACGTTGTACATATTTTCTCTTCGATATAATGTATACTACAGGCCATATTCTTAACGAGTGTCATCTTTCAGGTTGTAGGTTATCGAATATAGAGAAAACAATTTGTGACATCTGCGTTCCTTTGCCGTCGATTTATTTCTATAGTTTGCTTAGCAATTAATTTTCGTAGCTTCTAAGCGATACTAAGTTATATCAATTATCTACAACATAATTCTGATTTCTATAATTTCGCTTAGCAATTAGTTTTTCCACATCCTAAATGATACTTTTATACAACTTATATTTATTCGTAGGAAATAATCTTTTCATGCAACGCTGCTTACGACGTAATTTCTCCTCATACAAGCAACCATTTCTGCGCTCAATTCAAAAATTCCAAAACTTTCGTTTTGGCTCTGAGCGTCTCGATCGAAGGAGTATTCCACGAGATCGAGTAACTTGCATATAAAACTTTCTTAGCTTCTTCCTCCAGTCGTTCGCTATTTTAGCTTCATCCCCCGTTTACATGGCTCGTGGCGATCTTTCTCCGCATTTTGCCCAGATCTTATCCGACAGAACTCCACCCCGTCTTTTGTATACGATCGCGTTTCCACGTTCTTCGTACGCATGCGAACTCCCGCGTAAATCAGTGAAGCGCGGCGGACAGGTTCTCCCAGATCCTCGATAGATCGGCTCGAGATAGAGAGAGTTGCTTGATTTTCGCGTGAAACGCGTTCCACGGCTGAGCTTGGACACCTCTGTCGATGCTTATCTGCTTGCT
This sequence comes from Bombus pyrosoma, assembly GCF_014825855.1. Classification (NCBI taxonomy): domain Eukaryota; kingdom Metazoa; phylum Arthropoda; class Insecta; order Hymenoptera; family Apidae; genus Bombus; species Bombus pyrosoma. The sequence goes on from NC_057783.1 coordinate 4,369,329, forward strand.
CGACGCGAATACACCGCCGATCGATCGTCGATGATTACGTTATCAAGGATTCGACGAAACGAGACGATAAAAATCGTTGCAGCTGTGATTTACGGTCAGAAAGCAGAAGAGTGTAGCGAAACGCGAGTATATCTGGACGAAGGTAAAGATCTTTTTGTTCATTTCTTATTGTATTTTCATTCGTTTATTTGTTTGTGAGAAGGAAACTATTAGTAAAATGTATAAAGCATGCAGTTATTGGCGAAGGTATTTGAACACTTGTATCGAAGTAGATCTTGTTTCTGGAATTTCGATCTGTCGTTGCTTTTCTTCATTCGCGTAAAAGATCGACTAGAAAGGAAACCGGTATTCGTAAAGATAAAGTAGTCTCGCGTGTCACGATCAATAAGGTGCAAAGAGGCGGCTATAAAATTCACGCTTTGTGGCTGCTTGGGAAAAGGGAACCGACATTGAGGAAATAAAGCAATTAAAGGTTTGTTAACTGTCAGAAAATCAACGTGTTTCATGTATCTCCGTATGTTTACGTCTTTTTTATTTAATACACGCTCGTTGTAAACGCGCCTACGGTGTTATAATTTCTAATAATTTAACTACCCATTTTTTTACAAAAGTTTCAAAATGTCACGTTCTTTCGATTCCAATGTATTTGTTGTGTAGCTTGCTTGTTGTTAATTTTCCTAGTCTGTAAATGATACTTTTACACAATTTCGCATCGTGATTTCTCATAGTAACATCCAGAGGCTGGCAACAGAAATCGGATACTTGGTAAACACGTTGAATTGAAAAAAGCAGGGAGAGAGATTAATAAGATGTTGCCATTGTCCGCGACATTTCTGGCGGAGGGAGAGCGCGATCCTCGTTATCCCATGGGCGAAACGTGTCGGGTCAACGGGCTTCATAAACGATAGAAAAGACGACCGTGTCCATTAGCGTTTCCACGGAGGGCCGGCGCGGAGGGTCGATTAATTTTTCAAACAATCCCACTGGCTGGACTCATCGATTCGTGGCCCGAGATAGGGAGACCTGAACACGTCCCACGTTAGAGGAAGAGAGAAAACGAGAGGGCCCATTAGGCCCCGCGGCGCGGAGGCCCCTGCTGCCCCTTGTCAGTCTCCGAAAACCAGAAAGTCAGCTTGTCAAATTAATCACGGATGACCAATCCATCAGCAGGCATTCCTAGCCGAGGAGAATCTTTGCTTGCCTCTCTCTTTCTCTCTTTCTCTGTCCGTTTTCTGCCCAGCAGACCGATCCTCGTTCCGGACGAGGACAACGACAGCACCAGGATTTCGACGTAGTTTCTGCCCCCTTTTTTCGAGGAAACGTTATGGTATGCGTGTGTACCAGGCAACCTGACGCTTCTTCTGCGGCCGTCTTCTTCATATCTTTCTCTCTTTCGCTCGGTGTCTTCTGCTCTTTGATAGATAATGTTAATGCAGGGGAAGAGGACACAGCGCGCGACCGCGATGCTTCTGGATGAGTAATGCTAACCCTTCTGCGTTGTCGGACCCGGATCGGGGGAAGTGTTTGCGCAGCCTCTAGGCCAGGGCAGAAAGGTTGTCGAGCTTTTTCTGACGGTGGTCTCTCGACGGATATCGGCGATTATTGAAATTATCGTGAATCGTTGGTTTTTAGTCCGTTGGCTCGATTAATGTGTGACGAAACGATTGATGTTGTGAAGTGAGCAGCTTGCTTCATTTTTGCTTTCTACTACGTAAACGTCTTTCGTATTGGGATAATTTAGGGAGTATCCTTGTCGTTCGATTACAGTGGAAAGTTCATTCGAACGTCATTTATTGGAAATATTAATTGATGTCCGATTAACTGGACTGTTTTGCATTGGTTTCGTTTAACTTAACTTAACTTAATACGAATAGGACTTAACACGAAGTCCTATTCAGGATTAGGTTAATTGGTAGTGGGACAATTTCGTAAACTTCTATTGCATGAACTTGCCATGAGTTCAAATACGCCATAAATATTAAACAAATCTAAGTATACTCGGTAGACTACTGACTACTTTACTATCTTTTATTTTCTAATTATTTTAACATAAATCCGTTACTTTCTGTCCTTAATTTCCGTGTCTTACAACGTAAAATATACAGTAAGATTTATTTATTGGAATTTCGACTGTGATTGGCCCACAAATCTGTGTCTTTTTAACATTTATAGCCAACGGCGTAAATGAACTTGCGTCGTATGCACAATCGGATTCTAAGAAGATTGAAATAATCTCCGAGCTTCGATTCTCTTCTTCTCTTCCTTCGAACACGATAGAACGAGCGTTTGTAGCGTTGTATATTTTCTCAGACTGCCTTGGAAAGTCATTCAGACGATAAAATTTTCGTGTCTGTTTGTTGACGTGGCCGGTAATTACGAATCACTCGGGATTGAAGCGGCCCGTTTCTCCGGCAAAATTCGCCTCCACCAAACAGAAAGGGGAAATAAGAACGCAGACGTGTCGCCCCTTTCGTAGGAGTGCGTGCTAGACTTGAAAACACATGGCCAGTGTTGCGTACAGTCCTGATGAAAAGTGCCTGTTGGACGATCGATGATCGACGAGCATTACACACGAAACGATCGATCGGGCGAAGATTTCTTCGTGCATTCCGTGAGAACGGTCACAATGACACGCGTGACACGCTTTTTTACTTGGCGATTGCACAAAATTTCGCCAGGCATTTGCCAACTATTTATTACAGGCAATTGGCAAATTAGCGGTCACGCGCCACGGTTTTAGAATCGAACGGAAACAATGGGATCACCGATTATATTTAAATCGGCCGCCTCCTCCCGATCCTTTCTATATCATTTTCTAGAGCCCGCTAGAATTAGCACGATCATTCCGGATTAGGTTAACGCGGCTGTCTGGCCCTTCGTTTCTCTGTGTCGACTAATCGTTCACTTTCATCATGCGACAGCGTGGGCGTTCATTTTTAAAAGTCGACAAACCATTGAGGCGCTTTTAAAAATTTCACTATAAAGTAGCAATCGATTAACCCTCTGTGATCAGAGTTATGTTTATTGTTTCCTATTTAATAATCTGCTTTCGAAACTTGGTTACAATTTCTGTGAAGTTTTTTTATACTTTCACAGTCAAAGGAAAGTTTTAGATCGTTACCGTATTGGTCATTTTTGTACCACGTTGATAACAATCATCTGTTCTTGGATAATGAGGATGTGGTAAGCTACGGTAATGAAGCTTTGAATGATCTATGCTTAGGTATATAGCACCTTTATTTTTACTTACTTTACCTGCACGCCTATATATTATACTTATTCGTTGACTTATCAAATGTAATTTCGTTTCGTAATATCATGATGTACTGTCGTTTATCATTTAAATTTCCCTTTGTCGCATAGAAAAATTGTCTTTCGTGCATTTCAAATTTGTTTATACATAGAAGAACGTGCTTTATGTGTTAAAATTAAAAAGAATTGAATGAAATGGAAAGTATACTTCGACATAGACCCTCAAAGGGTTAAAAGACGATTAAGCATCGAAAATTTGTTGATCGAAGGGAAACCTCACGTAATCTTAGTTGCACGTGTTCAAACAAAGGGTTAAGGGCCATGCAAAGTCGCATGGCTCTCTTATTCGATCCCGATACGCCGGATGATGCAGGGTACAGAAAAGACCCGCGAAAACCAGTTTGTCGAACCTAATACGGTGACTGTGGCTTCGACGATCTTAATGAACTTCTCTCTTTCCGATACCCACCTAATCTTCACCTCAAAAACAATCGCCGCTTTTCGACGAATCCGCGATTCGATAGCCAATTTGCATGATAGAAAGGAATACATGGAACGAGGCTACGTATCGAAATCCTTTGTCGATTTCGTATATAAGAATATCGTATGACGTGTCTCGTGCTAGAAATAATTTATTCTCAAGCGTTTTCAATTCAAAATTTCCGTATTGAGTTCCCTTTAATTTCCAAAAGAAAAAAGAAATTACCCAACGCGTCTGCCGTTGGCTGTAAAATAATTTATTCTGAGAAGTCTTCAATGTTAAATTTGCAAATATCCTATCCTTGAATATCGAAGAATACTATTTAAAAAAGTAAATTCTTTTTTCTGAGAATTTTTTTTTAAAACTAAAATTCTTTTTTTTTCAATTTCCAATAAAAGAACATCTAATGACGTGGCTCCCATTGGCACTGAGATAAAAGGAATTATCCTTGAATGCCTTGAATTTTAAAGTTGGAAAGTTTGCAAATCTCGAACTCGGATGTTTCCAATAGTCAACACTTGTCCGCCGGAGTGAACGATGTGCAAATAAGGCAGAGCAGAGGATGGCGATGGATAGTAGTTTATGAAAACGTTTTCGCGAGGAATCCTCGGTGTATCGGTGAGCCGAATACAGAGTGGAACGGCATTAAAGCTAGTCTAATCTTAATATTCAAATTCTGCGGCGGAACCTCGCCGGTTCGACGGGGGTGGGATGGCGGAATGGGGTGCAGGGACGTGGAAGGGGGATGGTAAAAGTGAGCCGAGCAAGCGGAGGCCGCGCATAACCGATTCTCGAACTCATAAATTTTAAATTATGTCAAGCAAAAAGAAAGGACGCGCGGATGGGACCCGACCTCGGATAAAATAAGAGTAGAACGAGAGAAGAGCGCCCTCCCCCCTCCCCCTTCCATGATGCTCTAGAAAAAAGCAGAAAAGCCTCGACAGGCCCCGAAGAACCCAAATCAGGCCCCTGAGGATTATTAAGCAGGCCAAATTTTCGTGAAACAATATTTTGATAACCACGTTCTATAATATAGTCATATTTCATAGAATAATACCCCCACCCCCTCCTATATCTTCAAATACGACATTATGTACACGCGAACATATTTCATAGAATAATACCCTTCCTACATTGCCAGAATACAAAATCATGTACACGTGGCTGTATTTCACGAAGCAGCCATGTGCATATCACGCGAGAAAAACGTAATAAATTTAATAAAACGTAATTTTCGTTGATTTTCTGATTTTAATATGAAACCAACGTGCAAAGATGTAGATCTTTCAAAAGTAGCTTCGATAAATTGAAGTTTCATGTAATTATCACGTCAGACAATATTTTAATGCACATTGCCTCTGAATCGTTATTATTGCTAATAATTAGATAGAAGATATTTATACACATCCGTATTTTTATGAAGATACGCAATTAGAAAAATGAAATCCAGTCAAAAAATTATTTTACTAAGTGTTATACTACTACGTGTTATTTTACTACGTGCATTCGGTACATAATTGCACGTTCAAATTTCCCACGAATAAAAATCCGCAGCCTAGCAATAATAATTTGTTAGCAACTTATTTGTTGATAACTTATCGGCAAAATCAAATTGATTTAGCCAATAATCTCGTTGATTCCAACGTTTACAACAACCATGCGCAAAATATAGTCACATCACGGTCCATTTACGGTTGAAATATCCCGGTCGTTTAAGTAACACCCTTATCTCGTCGGAGGAAAAAGTAGAAGAACGAGTCTCGCGCCTCGAACGTTCGGGTTTCTGCGTTTTAAATCCGTTTTAAGAGTGTCATATCGTGGTGGAAAGGGGAAGACGAGGATGGGAAGAGAGAGAAGGGAGACTTATTGCCCTGGCACGTTTTCCATACGCGAAACAGCTTTATGGGGGTCGCCACGAAATTTCGGGGCCCCCACCCATTACCGCGTCGCGAGGGGCCCCACCGAGTCGAATTTCCGGCATTAATTCGACATTATGCGATATTCAAATCGGGCCCGGTGGAATTTTTCGGTCTAACGAGCTCCTACCCCCTTTTTCCTTAACCCCCTTCTATCCACGCCCCCCGGCTGCATTTTGCCTGCGCAGAGTCACGGCCGTTCCTCTCATGTCGATGAAGAAACAGCAGATTACGTTATTCCGCGCTGTATCGCAGAATTCCTTCTCGAATAGCAAACGCTGCGTCAATTTCGGCTCGCGAATATTTGTTCTTTGTTCCGTTCTACATTATATTTATGCGTTACGAGTAATTTTGTTTTTTAAGTGAATTTAGTTTTTATTTAGGGGTTGCAATTATTTTCAGTAGGCTCTTCGCTCTATTGCCGTAACATAATATACTTCGTTCTAATGATTCGATAATGATTCAGCTAAATGATAATTAATCGTCAACTATTGTGTAGAAGATTCTTTGCGACATTCTTCGCTGATTTATAGGTATTTCGTAAAAATGAACGTTCATTATAAGCATTGTGAACATTGAGTTTATCTCTATGAATGTCTCGCCGCAATATTTCATTCGCATTTGAGTTTTAATTCGTCGATCAAGTTATGTGATTGCATCCTGTTTTCTGACAAAATTCCATGCATCTGTCACCTATTGCTGAAAGACATATCTTTGCACCGGAAAGATTGTTCCCCTTTTTAAGCGCGTCATATGAAACTGCGCTCTTTTAACCACTGAACAACATCAAAATCAGGATATCGACGAAACTGCGCTCGTCGTATCTGTCTGCTGCAATCTTCCCTTAATATCCAATCATTAATTGAAATCTCGGTATCCTGTACTTTTGCCCTATCTCAAATATAATATATTTCCATTCTCTTCTCTGTACAAACTTCGCATAACACGACTTTCGCTTGCCAAGATTCTCGTCACAATTGTTACTATTGCCATTTTAATGAACAACAAAAGGGTCAAGTCTCGGTAAATAATTAAGCGAAAATCGTTTACCTTCCAATTTAATGGCGCGTATCGTATGACGACGACGAGAGAGAGAGAGAGAGAGAGAGAGAGGGAGAAAGAAAGAGTGGTCTCGAACGAGCGGGAGGACAGAGGCTGCGTTTTCTGGCACGGTTCGGCGCGGCTCCTCTTTGTTCATGGCCGTTTCATTTTTCGAGTACGGCGGATAATTAATCTTGGGTGGGCATAAAAGGGTTTTCGGGTTCGGTCGCGAGAAAAAATGAGCGCAGCTCTGGCTTCGACCGTAGCCAGTTGTTCGCTGCCCCTTTTTTCTCTCTCTCTCCCTCTCTCTCTCTCCCCCTGTGCCCCGTTCCGCGGTGTCTTTCCGTCTTTATATTTCTCTGTTGGCCCATATCCCCTCATCCCCTTTCCTCCCTTCTATCTCTGCCGCTGATCCCGGTGGACGTCGCCTCCCACACCGTCGCGTTTCGTGGGGCACCGCGGGATTCTAAACCGGCATATCCCTGTTGCCCCCCACTTTCCTCTTTCTCATCCCCTCGTGTTCGTCCTCGTGTGTTGGCCAAGCTGCTGCTTGCTCGCCTTCCACCCGGGTGTTTTTTTCAGAATTTGAGTCAATAAAAAATCGCCTGGAACAAAGGAACGAACGGCCGCCAATTTCTCACAGGATAATGTCCGAGGCCCCATCGTGGCCCGGCGGAACGCTAATCACGGCCGGGCATCTTGACTTCTGTTAGGTGTTAAAAATGGGCCCCGCGGGGCCCTTCGGTCTTTATCTCGCCCCAGCTCCGCTTCTTCTACCCTCCTTTCCTTGCCTTCGCACGTCCTATCTGTTCTACCTCTCCACGAACATCCGTCTCTTTCTTCCTATCCGTTCTTTTTACACCCCCTGCCCCCGCCCGCCACGCCGCTGACGCATCTCCTCTCTTCCTCTTCGCCACGGTCAAATATTAAAATTTGGGAAACGTTACACCCGGCCCCCGACGAATCCTCGTTTTTCGCAAGCCGCTGCGAGGCCTACGCTTAAAAAATTACGCAGATGGCTCATTAATTCGAACGCGGCTCTCGCTCCCCGTGGCGATTTTTCTGCCAGGGGATCTCGCGAGATCGGCATCGCGCGAAACCGAGAACCCCAAGGTTCTAGTTTGCCTTTCGTGGTTCAGTCCCTTCAGCAGGATGAGGCTTCTATGATTTGGTCGTCTTCTAATCTACCGCGATGTTCCTATAGGGTGAGTTAGGGTTATTCGAGTTAGCAGGACCTTTGATTCGGCCTTAGTAATTTGCCTCGTAGGTCTTGTAATTCGCTAAATTTGGTTGTGAAGCGTCTTTAAGCTATTTTTAAACAATTTTTTAATTTTATACTTACTATTTTACTAATTTTCTATTCTTTCGTGTCACGATTCTACTTTCCAGCTTTTACCAAGCGACGATTTTTTTAACGTTCCGAGGAAAACTTTGACGTTCGCTTAAGATCGGAAATTCTGCGTATCAACGATTCTTTTATACTTGTCTGAAATTGAAGAGACTTGTGAACAATTACAGAAACACGAACGTAGTAACATTAATCTCCTTCGTAGGAAGAGCAATGCTAATATTTCAACGTTGATGAATTTTTCCAACTCTTTTATTAAGAGCATCGAAATCCGAAGATGGAGCATGAAAAGAGAAAGAGATCGGTCGTCATGGAAGCTGAAAAAGCGCGCGGTAAGGTTGGAACGCCTTAATGGACGGTTCATTTGTTAGGCGAAAGCCAAGGGGGATATAATCCAATAATTTCGCGGCTAGGAAAAATGAAAATCGATTCGAGGTGGCCAGGTACCGACACCTGTTGAGGGTTCAAGGTCGCGCGATAAAAGACTCGATCCATCAAAGAGTTGCACACGAGGCCCGCGAGGATCGCGATGGAAAAGTCGGCCTCGGACGAATCTCCCTCATAAATCGTCGATTCTCCATCGGCTCGTCATCGCCGACGACGATATATCGACCGAGGCGAATCGACTGCCGTCATTAAAGCCTCTCGCAGCCGGTTCTTCGCCCGTACCATACCCGCGTCTCGAAAACGTACAGCTGGGAGGCGTTCGAAACCCGAGAAAAACATCCGCGATAAAAATGTATCTTTCTATTTTTCAATCTATCAAGCATTCTAGAGCGTCCTTTAAAAACTGCGTTAAATCATTTAACGATTGATTTCTCACAAAATATTAGGTCTGCCTAATAATATGAAACTAATATGAAAAACACAGAAGAAGGGGACAGGGTCTTTTAAGTATCAAAAATATCAATCACAGCGAAAGTCGAAAATTTTCAAATAATATATTTTTCTATTTATTATATGCATACGATATGCTTATTACTAAACCACGGTGTTTAAACAGAATTGAAAATGTACGTGCAGCTACGACATATTTACATGAATACTCTTCGGTAAATACACTTCGTGCAGTTAATTCTGTATCTCCAGTTTCTTCCTTTTTATCTGATTTTGGTATTAAATATATGTACATGTTCGTCAATTTCTTAAACGTTTCGAAGATATTGGTTGTCATATTATACCGTTGGTTCGGTATGAGATTTCTTTAGATTTAACAAATCTTACTCCCAACCGAAGAGAAATATCGAAATACTTCTATTCACGAAGTGGCATCAAAATTTAAAACTCGACGTAAGTAGACTGGCCGCATCTTTTTCCGTGGTGTCCACACCATGTAAAACCGTGTTATACTTAGTAGAATGAAATTCCCCAAATGATACCAATTCGATGATCGAAGACTATCCATCGTTTCGCGTAAAAATTCCCGATTCTTGAATTCCAACCGTCATCATTAAGATTTCCTGCCTGAGCGACGTTTTATCGGACAGATAAAAATGTCTCAATCCGCTATTCTTCCAACTGTTAGATCGCCAAGATACCGCGTGCCGTTTTGAGCGCGACTGTTGCAAAGAGAAGAAGAAGGAAAAGGGAGGACACTCGGCCGATAAACAGGGTCGTGGAATTTTATGCGACGCATTCCAGGAACGCGTGAAATCCTCGCGTTTCGATGGCTCGCGCGAAAAACGATCGTTGTCCCCGCGGTAATATCGCAATTAGCGATAAGTCCGGCGCGATCTCTGTCGAGAGCCAGGCCACTCCGTTTTACGAGGAATCGCGTCGTTATTCGTGATTTAGGTATTTGAAACGCGCCAGGACGTCGGATTACGAGTGGCCGCGGCCTCTCGGCTTTCTTGTTTCCCATTAGAATCGAATTTCGTGCGTATCGTCGTGTAATGAAACACGCGAGCGTTTATAGTGTTCCTCGCGTTACGCATGCCTAACGTGCATACGTGGAAATCGCGACACGGATTTCGCGATCGGCCAACGTCGCGTCTCCACTTCCCACGGAGAGTCTTCGATTTACTGTTCACACGCTTTATTACGTCCGTTCGTTAACCCTTTCTCCGTTCTCTTGTACCGCTCGTATTTACTTCTCAACTTTCGTTCAATCCTTTACGCGGGACAGATAAGGAACGCATTAAAAATCATATTTCATATCGTGTTACTTCTACCGTGTATTTTTGGATTCGTTACTTTATTAAGAAAGCCGTGATAGTCCTGCCTCGCTACAGTGTTAACGAAGTTTCCAAGATGTTTCATCCGGCACAAATAATACGGTGATATGAACTTTCTATCGCGAGTCATTGTATTAAAAGAAAAAAAAAAAAGAAAACAGGAAAAAGTCGTTAAATTCTCAGGAAATCCGCCTGCTGTCCCGACTGCTGGTAGATTGGCCGATAACTCGCGAATCTCTAAAATTTCATCATTTTCTCTCACGCTGCTATGCGAGAGTTTGCACAGAAAAAAAAATACCCAAAGTCCCTTGCGAGGTACTCGACGAACCATCGCACCCGGAACGATTACTCAGATTTCTCAGCGAAAGGAGTGTCTCGTGTCTCGGTTTTCCATTTCCCGTTACGAAACGGAACGATGATCCCTTTCCACCCCTCCGGCGTGTCCCGTTCACGACCCCTTTCCGGAAGAGGAACTCACGACAGTGAGAAAAGAGAAGGAAGAAAAAAAGAGGCTCAGCCCTAAAGGAGCCGGTAACCCCGTCGGGTCACGGGGTGAATACCGTTTTACCGACTATTAACTCACTTTTACCCTGTTTTCTTACCCCCTGCGCCCTAGAGAGCGCGACAGAGGCCGCGTAAAAGGAACAGAGACGAAGAAGACGAGAGAGAAAAGAGGGTTTCTTCGAGCTGTAAGGGCCAGCTACTACGTGTTTTCCTTCCCCTTTCCGACGTTTCCTGCGTAATCTCTCCCTTTCTCCGCTCGGTGCTCACCTCCCTTTCTGCCTTTTATTTTATTCCACCGTTTCCCCCGTTTTTTCTTTTTTTTTTTCTTTACTGGATTCTTTTCCGGGTTACTGGCGGACGTACGCGCGTGTTGCAGGTAGCTGCGGCTACCTGCGAACTCGTGGAGTGGATGAAGGGGGAAAAAAACGCAAGTTTTTGGGGGCCACGGTCGATTTAACCCCTGAGAAAAATCGCGCGACCCCAGACGTCGATCGGGGGTTAACCGATTTCTCTCCGGCGAATTCGGAAATCGGAGAGGAGCCAGCTTTCGTTTAAAGGCTTAAGTATCTCGTAAAAATGGGTGTACACGATCCGGAAGATTTTTCGTGTTTTTTCTCTTTTTCTCTTTTTTTTTTTTTCTTTGGAATGTTCATGCAGGGGTGAGCGGGTCAGATGTCATCGTCATGGTTCTTCGTTCCGCGTTTGTTTCGCATTGTTATTTGATTCGAGAAATTACATTCTGCTAGCATGAAATTAATACTTTTACAAGCAGTGTCGTATACTTAATAAAAATACATACAGTCAATCATAGAAGTATTCATTGAATCGATTCGTTTGAACCGTTGAATTAAATAATTAATATTCTTCAACGATATTTATCAGTAGTAATATATAGTGTAATAATGAAATCTTTGATCGATGTATTTTTTTATCAGAAAACAGCGATTCATTGTAAATATAATCATTTATCAGTACATCGTTCTTACTTCCAACTTCTACGTTATATTACGGACAAATGTCCAGATACTTTTGAGCCGTAAGTATAAATTTACCGTCTTGAAAATCATCAACATCTATAAATCTTTAAGATGTAATCAAAATTTCAAATAATGGGTCGACGTGCAATCATGTTTCTTCCAAGTGTATATATAATGTTTCGATTTATAAATCTTCTTCTTAAGTCGTTAACTGCGTCAATTATTTTCTTGGACGTTTCGATTTCACCGCCACCCTCAACCCCCTTTGTCATTTTTCTCGGGCATTCTTTCTTTTTTTTTTTCTTACGCTTGATTTTTATCAATCGGCTGGCCAAGACGATATGTGGAGCAAAGATGAAAGGGAGAACGTCGCGAAAGGAAAAGAAACACAGGATCCCCGCGGCGCAACCTCCTCTTCGGGTTGGACCTTAAAAATCGAGTCAATTTAAGGATCCGGCTCGGGATACAAGCATAACGCGAGCGTGCATGCGATTCTTCAGGAGTATCCCCTCGTAGAAATCCATTTACCGTTGAAACGTGTACGAAATCATTCCAAGTCGCTCCTTTTTTATCGCCTACAACAGCAAGATACACCTTGTATATATTTTTTAAAGTTCAGATATCAATAAGTAAGAAAGCAATAAGAAGCTTTGTCTGTTTAATTTTTAAAAGTTCCACGATTCTTAGCTACAGATGTTTCTTTGTCATATATTTCAGCATTCATGTTTGAAAAAATACGCATTTATGGAAAATTCAAGAATGTGAACAGTACACAGGATTCGCACAGTACGCAAAATTATATAAAATATTCGAAGCATAGTGCTTGTTATGATATTTAGTGAGTTTAGAAATACCAATTTGCATGTAGTATCAATATATCATTTATATTTATAAGCTTTCTAAAATTCAAGGTGCATATTGAATCAATATTGACACTCTTAAGATTCTCCATTTGATTATGGCAATGAAAAAAAAAATCATACTTTCAGAATATATATATATAAAAATTCTTCGTTTGAACATGGAAATAAAATAAACATTCAATCGGGAATTGTCTATGATTGAAGGTTAAATACCATGTTAACATTATTCATAAATGTATAGCCGATGAAAAGTTATTGTTTTTACCTTTCACCTTTGATTTAAAAAAAAAAAAGGAATACTAAAATACCACTCCATTCAATTAAAAAAGCCAGTCAATCCGTCGGGACCCTAAAAATAATTCCAAGGTATTTTCCCACACGTTCGCGCCAGTCTCCTAAATTATCTCGGAGAATAGTCATTTTTCATCGACGTCGACGACGGAACCGCATATCCGTCTCGTTAAACGACTCTAGGATCGTCCCGTGGTAAAAATTGTAGAGAAGGAAAATCCTAGAAGCGATATAAAAGAAACGAAATAAGGGATGGTAGAGATGAAGCTTAAGGGGTTGCGTAATTTCGATAGACGTCATCGATTCGAGCAGAAGGGGGTCTCACGGAATTTTAAAGCCCTTTTCAGAGTTTTCAAATCTCCTCTTTTTCTTTTGGTTCACCTGGTTCACTTTCTTCCTCGTTTCGCGGCCACGAGATCGACTGGCCAGGTCGAAAGCTGCAGGTAGAAATTTCCTAGTCTTAGTTTGATGTTCTCATGGATCCTCCTCGGTGCGAATAAACCCTGTTGGATCTACCTGAATCGCAGACTTCTCACCCGGGGGTATTAAACGCTGCCCTAACTCCTTCCATCGATTTAAACCCTCTTTGGGATGCGCTGTCTTCGTTTGTCTTCTCTTTGGGAAAGAACGAGCAGTCATTCAGCTGTCTTTGCCCAGGATTTCGATCGCCAACTATCTTATTAATAACTGGGAATTTGTAAACAATTATTTTTCCAAGAAATTGAATAATTTTTGACAGGAAAGTGAAGTTCAGTCACAGACTGAAAGTGGATTTTCAAAAGCGTGAACTATAGGAGAAATAGTAGCAACATTTTTGCAATACCGTTCTTTCTTTCACATTAGGATATGGTAGAATAAAAGAAGGAATCGTTATCTTTGTATGGTACAACATGAAAGTGTTCAGAAGGAGGAATTCTAACAATGGAGAACAACGAAAGAACGCTTTGAGAAAGAAATTACACCAATAACGTAGGAAATAATGATGTTTCGAAAAATTGTAATAATTTTAGGAATACGAAACAGTGCAGAAACACGGAAGAAAAATATTTAAATAAAAGATATATTTTAAAAGGTACTATAAATGTCGTTTAAGTGCAATTTGAAAGTATCTGGAGGGGTATGAAAATTCGTAACTGAGGGAATCAGCAGATGTACCTGCTTCCCGCAGTCGATTGCGGCTTTTTCACTATCGAGACGTCTCAATTTCACGACTCTCAGCCTCAACCGGCAAAAAACTTCCCCTCAGTCACTTTTTTACCTTCACGAAGTCGGCGCGTTTCTATTCGTTGATCCGTGTTCCGGCTTTCGACCAATCGACAGACCCGTTCCCCACCTTGCTTTCCAAAATCTTGGAAAATACAGGTCGCTCTGTCAGTCTCTTCGAGGTGTCATTGAAAGCAGGTCGAAGAGCCAATCCGATAGGTGAAAGAAGAACGTTTGGACCTCTACGGAAGATCTTATACAATCTGTTAACCTTACTGCGTTCTTTTGGATCATTTTCGATTTGTCGTGCTTGTCTACCATTAACAAGTTTGTCAAGTTTGAGGAAAGTGTCGTCCATCATACTTTTTCTCAATTTTATGCGAGAATCTTTTCTTGAACGATGTATTTAAAAAAACAGAATAAGACTGGGACATAAAAATAAGTGGACCGCAGCAGGGTTAATGCACTAATCGATTCATATTTATACTTATCGAAGTGACATTAACTAAAAATTACATTAACATTTAAGAGTGAAACTTTTTAATTTATATTTATCCTCGAAGAAGTTTTCAAAGTGACATCAACTGATCAATCAGTCAAATTTTTTAAATAATCTTCTCATATTAATCATCTTAATCATAAGAAGCAATAATGATAAATAATGAACAATTAAAGACACTATCCCAATCTATAGTATTATGAAATTTATGCTAATCAAACGATGCAAATTTTTGTTACAGGGAAGGTGAAAGTGAAAGAGGAAAAGGATGCATCGTCAATGGCGCCGGGAAGTCCTCCGACGCCTCCACACACCCCACAAAGCCCACCGCGACACAATCCACCCCCTAGTAACCTGTCTCAATCCTGTCAGACTTCGAATGCCAATTCACCAAACTTACAACAGCAACAGCAGCAGCATCAGCAACAAGAATCGAATCAACAACAGCAACAACAGCATCAATCGCTTCACGCGATGGCTAACACACCCCTCAGCCAGATCTTAGTGCAGAATCCGGCAGTTGCTCAACTATTGCAACAAAATCCAGCGATTCTGTCGCAGAATCCGCAATTGGCGCAGTTGTTGCAGCAAAATCTTCAAGTTCAGATCGGCAGCGTCCTTTTCCAGAACGTCAGGAGGGAGGAACCTGAAGAGCCGAGGGTGAGTCAGTCGAACAAATTAATTAGACGAGGGTCCCTTTCATCTCCCGCGGAGCGTTTCGCCGTGTCCCCTGCTCTCTCTCTCCGCCCTCGCGACGGAAATGGATTGTTTCGTTTCCTTTTTCCTTCTTTTCCTTCGCATCGTGCTCGTCGCCGTGGATACTTTCCGAGAGGAACACGTTCACAGTGAGATTTCTTTCGTAAATGGAATCTTTAAAATTTGTTTTTAAATGTAATGAAAATTGGAGAAATTCCTTTTCAAGTTTAGCACGTTTATTCGTTTTAAAAGACTGCACGTTCACAGTGGAAGTTTTCGTAAATGGGATCTTTATAAATGTCTTTCTTAAATGTAATGAAAATTATTGGCAAAATTCCTTTCTAAATTTAGTATGTTTATTTCTTTTTCAAGAAACGCATTTACGGTGAAATTTTTGGTAAATGTAATCTTTTAAATTTCTTCAGAATTTTCTTCCAAGCTTAATGAAAAGTGGAAAAGTTATTTTTAAAATTCAGTGAAAAATGTTATACCCCACATATATGTTAGTATATACATTTTAGTATATCTAAATTTTGATACTACATTTTCCATCAGTAAAGCGTTTCAAAATTTTAGAATGAAGTATCTAATGGTTACAAACATGAAAAGGAAATAAGCAAAAAATAGTAAAAATAAATTAGCCAAATAACGAAGAAGAATATTTATTAAACGTTCGTTAAATTTCACACAAACGACAAAGCGCTCTTCGTTTGCTCAACGTAGCTTATTTAATTATAGACAGGAATAATGTGAAGCATTAAAGTTCAGGAAAATAATAGAACGAGCCGATTATTTTTATCGTTCTATGTATAATTTTATGAAGAAACAAGATAGTTTGGTGTAGTTATTCATACTTAACCGACTGTGAATCGAGCTTAACTCGTGACTCGAAGACGTAGATCGATTATAGTAGACCTCGTGGACACCGGGCCTGTTGATGATGACGTGACACCGGATTGTCAACATGCCGCGAGCATCTGCTACAGCGGTTGGATTTCGTTCAACTTGTTTCCACTTTAATGACCAACGCCAAGATCCATACACGCCGTGCCAATTATATGAAAATAATTATCTCAATTTATTGGTGACTGGCTCACGCAATACCCGAGATAACTAATTCACCGTGAAATCTTGTTCGCGGTTTAAAAGCTTTCCTTAATTGACTCGACCCGTTGATTGCCGTTTCCCTTGTAAACCAAATCTGCCAACTAATTTATTCTCATTGCGATTTCTTCGATGTTTTTACAAATCCCAACAGGTTTCTTTTTTTACGCCTCAAATGAAATCAGGAAAAGATTTCTGCCGCGAAAAAGCTGCAGATGCAGATATCGAATTGCAGTTTATTTTCATTTCTATGTCTTTTTGTGTAGAAAATTTGCCACGATGCAATATAAATCTAGTTGGTCGCGGTTCGTTGTTCCGTGAAATTGAACTACATCCAAGAACATGTTACAGCACGCTGCATTGATGATTCGATGATGTATGCAGAGTTGACTCTGCGCGAAATCGTTTCGTTTCCATCGTTAGCTAGTTCTCGTTTCGTTTCTTCAACTACTTCGATGGCAATCGAATAGTTCTATAGAGAAATGAGTCGTATTTTAGCATCATATTTTAGATCTGGTTTAGAACTACAGTACCTGCTGTGCACAGGTTTGATGCCATCTGTCAAAATGTTTTGCTATTATGAATGGATACAAAGATACTCGATGTTGTGTTCAATTTTTGTTATTTTATTCGAAGAAATGTTTAGTTCAAGAATTACTTTGTTGTTTGATGAAGAAAATATTAATTAATTCGAGGTAAGCAATATATTGTATGATCTTCCGGTCTCTCGATGACAAAAATATCTGCCATTCTGTTCTAAATTTATTTACGTTTTTAACATTCATTTTTTTGGCCCGCTCTAAAATTGTCCTATATTTGTTGGATACTTAATTCGATACGTAGTTCAACACAATTTATGAAGATACTTTTAAAAAATTGACGAGTCAGAGAATCTACGATCAAATGGCCATGAACTCGTATTAGTCATTCGTTTCTTGAAACTCGTACATTAATCGTGTAGATATGTAATTCGACTGAAAAAAATAGAGTTATTTAAAAAATAGAGTTGGTCGATTTACTTTCTGATAAACGAAACACTAGATGCTAGGTGGAATATTTTAATTAAGTAGAGCAGCGGTAAATAGCCAACAATTTTTGCGCACTACTGTACCTTCGTCGTTTTAAAATAACATTCTCCGAGCGGGTAAAACATCGTAGTTCGCCTAAAAATAATTGGAAAATATTATCGATGAAAAATAATAGAAGGTTCTAGCGACGATGGGCAGTGAATCATCGTGTCTCTTTGATGGCTCAATGATGACTCGTCGACAGACTCGTAAAAGTCTGTGGCATTCCAGCGGGAAACGCGTAGCTACGCTAGAATAATTCAGGGGTTCCTGGAACCACGAACCAACTAATCATAATTTGTCCCTCGATATGCATTGCCGTAATCTCCGAGAGTCCCTGATTCTTGACCTTAATTCGTTCAGACGTGTTCCCATGAAATAATCGAGAGAACAATGATTCCTTTCCCCTCGATTCGTACTGCGCACGCGTACAGAATCGCTTCGAGGGGCAGGAAAAAAGGACAAGCAATTCGATTTTATCCAACGATAAAAAGCCCGGTCACCATAAAATTTGGACAGATTCCTCGGTTTATCTTATCGCGTGTAGGCTGCTAACAATCGCTTCGAAATTGAGTTCGCTTCGAAATCGCTTCGAAAAATGATGGACGACCGACCTGAACGGAAAGAAACTTGGTTTTAATGTGATTGCATTTTCACAATGACTAATAAAACGGCTGAAGTAGGATTGTTCAAATCGCCACGCAAGAAAAAAGAAAAATCGCCGATGGTTCGGTTTGGGTGAGAAACATTACGTCAGGCGTCGGGGAATTAACTTTCTAAAAGAACAATTAACATTCTATGCCATCCTTCGACACACCCTACATTCGATATACAAGTTTCATACACGGGTTATTCCAGTAACTTGGAACAGCCTCGTGAATATCACGAAGAATCTTCATGCATATAGTATCATATAGTATTTGCGAGTAAATAAAGATTCGCACCACACCTTGAATAGCCTAACAATAAGGAGCCTAGTATTTTGTTCTATGATAAAAATTATACGAATAACGCAGATGTTGTAGATAGAATTGCAGGGATTGCTGCAATAAGGAAGCAGCTCCACTATTTAAACAAACACAGAGCGAAAACCAAATTGGATAGAATAGAAGAGAATAATTGAAAATTATTACGTTACCCACTCTATTATCTACACTTAGCGCGGATAAATTATTTTCGTAGCCTGATCATTACAGAATGCCATAAGGGGTACAAAGTTGAACCCAATAGAGAGCCGCGAAGCTATAAATGAATATGTCACGTCAGGATTTTATCGATTTTTCTTGGGAGAAATCGAAGAATTACTAAAAGTTACTCAACGTATAATACGATACGATATCGCAATATGTTAATAGATAAAACAATTCTCAATTTCGGCTGTTTTATACAATTTATTCTCTTAACAAGAAATCTGCAATTGTTCTAAAATCTAATAATGCTGAATGAAAATCGGAATTTATATGAACACGAAAGCAGTTTACTCGTGCGATGTATATTCCTATAATCCTAAGAAATAGGAACGCACGATAACAATAAATTGAACGATTTTAGTAAAAAGATTGGGAAACGTGGAAAATGTAGCGATGCAAATTCCTATGTAACTGATGACCGGGGACTCTAAATATAGAATGTAAACCGCTCGTGCAACCACCCCATTCAAACGATTCGCGAGAAAACCTCTGTTTATGGCGATGACTGTTCGAATGGAGGGAAATTCACGGGAAACGATAGGTCGGCGTTTGCATCGGTCTCGCTGTGTACCGCGCGGCGGTGTGCAAGTCGAGCTAAATATACATGTGTACGTGGCCAAAGAAGAGACACGAAATGGCCCGGGAGGCTCGGTGTATCGCCACGATGGAATCCCATACGGGGAGAATTGAAATTATTCCCCCGATTTTTGTCGTGTCGTTTACATTATTTTCGCCTTTGAATATTAATGGGCATATGCTCTCCGGCGTTATGGCACAAGAAGTAACAACGGCGTATAATACTCGACTCTTAACGTTATTCTATTGTTTGCAAATCAGCTCTATTGTTTTCTCATATACCTCTATACTCTCCCGGTTCCCTCTTCGCCCTCCCCCCATGCGCTCCTCCTACCCTCCGTATTCTTCTCTCTCTTTTCTCTCTCCCTCTAACTCTGGAACGCTCTTCTTTTACCCTCTCCTCTTTCTCTTGCTCGATTCTTCGCTCATTCTTTTCGTGGCCGATCTTCTTCTTCCTCCTCTCTTGTCGTCGTTGTCGTCTTCTTAACCAACATGCGCGTACATATACGTATGCATACGTATACACGTAACCGTTGTATAGTATTTTCTATTTGTTTCTACGATCGTTGCTTCCTTCCTCTGGCTCTCTTCCTCGTCCTCCTTTTCTTCTCTTGCCTTTCTTCCTTATACACCGAGTTTCGCATAGTACCTCCTGTGGGACTCCCTATGTAACCCCTATGGTGGGCCACTCTGCAATCGAAATCTGCTTTGTGGCGCACGTACTGACTTTTCGATGCCTGGAAAGGGGGCTGGTTCCTTTTCGCTGGTTTCTTTCCCCTTTGTGGCGGTCGCACGCTTCTTCCGGTTATCTTACATACATATGTTGTCTTCTCTTCTGAATATTCTTTTCAAACATTATCGCTGGCCATTAAAGGAAAGAAACAACCGGGGGGACACGCTTTATGACACGGATTAGCCGAGTGTCTCATACGACAAAAATTCTCATGCTATCCGTGATTCCGTCTACCAGTCAAATTCTGTCACGTTTACGCGGCATTCTGGCGACATGAATCACCCAAGGATAGAACGCAACTACTCGGTGGAATCTGCAGAAGGTCTCGAAACCTTAATTAATTATTCCCCGTTCTAGTCATTAAACTGTCCACGACGAACATATAAATCAAAATTGAAATACTCGTATTTGCTCTCTGCACTTCGATAAATCGTCGGAATGTTCGCGATAATAAAATTTACTCGCTTGTTTCAGAATTTGTTCACTCATCCATCGATTTTCTCTTCTTAGAATTAACTAAAAAAAAAAAAAAAAAAGTAAAATAATTCGGATAAATATGCATTGTCTGTGAGTTTAAAACTCATCGAGAGATCTAGAATCGAATAAATGTTCTTCCCAATACGATCTAGAGCATCAATCGATTTTCCGTAGAAACGGTTACGAAACATACCGTGTATCGCGTCATTCGCGATAAAATATTCACTCTGTGCGCGTTGAAAAATCGTCAACAAGCTTAGAATCTTGGAATTTCCGCGCTCTTCCCTGAATTTGTCGACTTATCGATCGATTTCCCGTGAAAATGGCCGCGAAACATTCTTTGCTGCGCATTGCCATGCGATCCGCACAGCGATCCGTAATATTGGGCATCGAAGGTCGACGATAATTATGAGCATAGAATATAAATGGTGAATCGTTGGCCACGGGATCGGTGGAACGCGATTGCCGTGCACGTGAGCCGCGTTCTCTCCGCGGGAAAGCAGAAACAGAAAAGAAAATCGACCCCTTTGGCTGAAAATGGAAACGGGAGGAAAAGAAGACACGCAAGACAAACACGATGAACACACGATGTGGCAATCGCTTTATAAATTCAACGACGCCACGGATCGGCATCGCAGATACGGCTTCGGAAATCGTACAGGATTCGAATAATTTGCACCGCGATGGGGCTTCCGAACAACTGGCGTCCCTTTTGAGCATCACACCGTCGTTATTCTGATTTTTTTCTCTTCTTCCGTTTGTCCCACGTTCGTACCTTTTACAACGTAGTTCGAGAGAAACTTGACCAAACAGACGAATATAGCATTATAAATTTAATCTTTTATCCTCTGACGATATTTTAATACTCTTCGAATTTTTCTGCCTCAATTTCACTCTCGATTCAATAAACAAAGAGACTTCATTTTTTGAGAAAATCTTTATCTTTTATTTTGCTTTCAAGTTTTTGAGATGTATCATGTGTGTGTGTGTGTGTGTTATTTGGAAATTTCTACGATATACAACAAATACATAAAACGAAAATATATGCAACAAAGATAGCAGCAAAAGTAAAAAATGATATAAAGGTTTAAATTTCATCATACGTAAGTTCAATTATTTATATCTATTTCCTATAATGAGTTGAATTTATTATATCTGATATATGAAAACATAGGAAACTGTCAAAGGATTAGTCATTAAACTGAACAGAAGAAGAATCGCGATAGATGTGAAGGAAAACATCGCTGATAAAATGAATTTGTTCTTCGAAATCAGAAATCTTAATCGAATACGTGGTTTGAAACGCATCTTCCTGCGGTCGTTCTTGACACACATTTGCACATTGCATTTCGAAGGTCGACGACCCTATACCTCGTACTTGAAAGTTTTTGAGGAACCGGAAGCCGTTTCCGTTTCGCATAACGTCTCGAAGAGAGGATGTCGTAACGATAAAGGCGCAATTTCTGTCATCGCGAAAAATCGCCGACTAAAGGTTAATTCCTGAAATTTCTCACAGTACCTATCGTACACACGAAACCATCTTTAATTGAAAATATTCTAGACAAATGAAAGTTCCGCTACGAAGAAGGAGGGGAGACGAATGGTCCACACGAAGCTCAATTTAGAGCAATTCAAAGATTTATTTTATTACACCAAAGTGTACCGGTCTTATAAAAGGAAAAAAGCCTCTCAAAGAGCATCTTTTATTTAGGGCAGGATGCCCTATCGTTTAACAGGCAAAATTTATCATTGCGTTCTATTGCTATAATCAAAAGATGTTCATTGAAAATGAACATAAAGTGCTAGATAATAAATGGTCATTTACAATTTCGCTAAGAAATTATAATGAAAATACGAAATACAAAGAATTAATGCTCCTATTTCAATACTAATATCGTCTCGAATCTCACTATTTTATGTGTGGGTAACTAAATATATATATATATTTACCAATATAATTATGATAGTCGGATGTCGTTACAGTGCTAATAAAATTTCAAAGTGTTCCGTATAACGCACGTGATATATGTCATAATATATTCATAAAACATTTTTACAAATGTCCGAATGCTTTCATAATCTACGGTGCTTAGAACTTTCCCTCTTCGACTCATATAATTCAAATAAGAAGTTTCTTAAATCGTAAAGCAATTTCGCAAAATTATAACCAACACAAGTGTGCCTACTATATTAGTTTCTAAACATAAACTTCATCGTGTCATAATATCCTTCGATGCACGATCATAATGGATCGTCCTTTCCCTAATATTGCCATTAGGTTACATCCTATGAGAAATAAAAACTGCCCTCCTTACTTAAACCCTACGACACCCTGCAGATCGACACGTAGAAAGTCGCGGCATCCTAGTTAGGGTAACCAGGTTTTCCCAAAAGATCTCGTGCCCCGGATAATTTGGAGGCATTCAACTTTTTAACGACACGTGTCGCGGATTCATAGAGGCGCGCTCCGTCTCTCCCCCATTCGTGTTGCGTGGGCGACTCCCCCCTTTCGTCCCCATCGCGAGCACGGCCCTGAGCATGCTGGTGCATTGTACATCGTAATGTATTTTCTTTTAGGTACCGCCGACAATAGCGAGCCTGGCGGCGATGAAGGTGGAGGCAGCTGACCCGAAGGTTTCCGGTGAGTTACTATTTCCGCCTCCTTACGGAATTATCGGGATCGTAATTAGATTCAAATCGAGTCTCCGCCGTTCGACGACCCTGCGCCAACCGGCAAGCAGACAGGAAGGGAGGGATACAGAAAAAGAAAGGTGCAACGGGGAAAACAAAAGGAAAAGATATCGGTCGGTCGGCGACGCGGGGGTGGGCGGAGGGCAGGCAAGGGGTCGCGAGCGGTGCACGTTGAAATCGACAACGATCTGTGCTTGAAACCAGCCTATTTGTCCCATTCCTTTTTAATTATTCCAGAACCAGAAACCTGTTATCGCACCTAAGATGAAAGTCTTAATTCATTTACACTCGAATGTCCGCATACTTGTTTAAATCAGCCTGTTTGCTCTGTTTTCTTTAATTGTTGCGATAAAATCCTGTTGCCATACATTCGATGAAAATGTTCGTTTATTTACACTGGGAAATCGCGTATTTGTTTAAATCCATCCATTTGCTCTATTTCTTTTCAATTATTTCGATAAAAATCTCTAATAACACCGAAGGTCATGCTCATTCGTTCGCGGTTTTGAAAGCTTCAATCGTTTTTCCAATAGTACGTTTGCATTTACTTCGTTAGAGGGATGAGTCAGACTCAACAGGTGGTTCATAATTTCGACACCTAATAATCAAAGAGTATCCGAGTCTGTGATTTAAAGTTTCTTGTACAAAATTGGACAGTTCATAACAAGAACTACTCTCGTCGGATCTTTCGACTTCTTTGATAACAATGTATTCTAATAATTAGAAGCTAGACTTCAACATGGTAGAATTGACATTACGAGATTGACAACTTCACCTCTTTGTTATAATTAGATACAATTACAGATACATTGGAAATTATTAACAAAAATTTTCCCATTGAAATGTATTGAAGAGAAATTCTTTTGCTCTCATGGATGAAGTCAAACAGGGTTGTTCTTGTCATGAGCTCTTCGATCATAGAAACTGTATCAGAAGTTCGTTTCCTACGTTGTACCGAATCACGATTTCCAAGATTTTGAATCACATTGTGTTTTTCCGAAATCGTTCAAATCGTCCTGGACACGATGGTCCCGTATCCCTGGACCAATTATCAATTCCCACGGCCACGTGACCGGTCCGTGAATCTCGTCTGTAAACGAAGGACGCACACGCGTCTCGCCTTCTATTTATTCGATTGAATCGGTGCAGGCTCGTAAATCGTGTGCAACCTGACGAAACGAGTCGTGTCCCATGCTTTCAGCGTTTTGTGGCCTGGGGCTCTTCCCCCTTTATTGGAATATCCGCCCACAGCATTATGGGAATTATCAAGGAAATGGGATGAGCGCAAGTGGGTCCCACGAGGGGGCTGAAGGGGGTTTGCGTGGCCGCGGACGATCGGGAAAGAGAGGAAGACCGTGCGTGGAAACGGATTCATGCAGGTCCCCCATACACACCCACCACCCTAATATACTCCATTCAGAAAAATTATGTCACATATCGATGAAGAAACATCGTTATAGTCATTGACAATAGGGATGATGAGGATTTTAGAAAAATTCTGTCGATTCTTAACGAGGCATCTTATCGCCCTTTTATCGTTAAAGATTTTCCTTAAACGATACGATAGATCGTGCCGCGTTTACTTACAATGTACAGTTAGGTTATTCTTGGATGATGAGGATTTTACAAATTTCGATCGATATTCCGTCGATTTTTAGCAGGGTGCCATTTTATCAGAGAAATTTTCCTTAGATGATACGATTGATCCTGTCGTCGTTACTTACGATAAGTGGGTAATTGTTTAAATTTGTCTGTAAATTTGATTATTGATGATAGATAAAATGAGGATATCACGGCGATTTTGTCGACTTTTAATCAGAGTTTTAGATTTAGAGGAAGACTAATGGTGCGATGTATTGTCGCGATTACCTAGGATATATAGTTAGACTATTCCTCGATGAATAAGAATGTTTCTAGAAGAAAGGTTACGTCAGATGTTGGAGCAAAGAGATTCCTAAACGAGCTGCATGCAACGAGACGAAAAAGTCCCTAGCAAAAGAGGTCCCAGTGACGTTCTAACGACACGAGTTAATTTTAGATCGGCCACGAAGCACCACGATCGATTGGCTATAGAATCGAGAAGTCAGTGACTCGATGAGAATTTCATTAATTATAGGACATCGCGGGGATAGGATCGAGACGTTACGTAATCCCCGTCGATACTCGTTTATAAATACGCCAGCTTCAACGTCTGTCTACCTATTGCGTTGTGTCTCGTTGATTCCTTCGTTTTATTAGCAATGCGCGGATTCCTTGTCGCCTATTTCTCTTTCGCTTATGCTCACACGGTTCGATGTCTGCACTCGGGCGTCGAGTCGCGCGCTCGACGACGAGGTTTTCAGTTGAAAACGAAGAAACGAATCAGAACTGACAGCGGAAATTATGGTAATCGTTTGACAAAGGAGGGCCGAAGAAGGGGGAGGGGTGTGTGTATGTGTGAGGGAGAGAGAGAGAGAGAGAGAGAGAAAGAGAAGAGTGGGCGGCCTCGCTCGGTGTCTCTGTTATCCAGAGACACATTCCCACAATTTCGGATCGGCCAATCAACGTCTCTCGCGCTCCCGGACGATATTAAGCTCGTCGCGAGATCCGCGGTTCAAACCGAATAAAATAAAATTGTGCGTTGTTCGCTCGGGTTCGTCGTTGTACTCGCCCCGCAACGAGAAAGGAAAAAAAGGGGAGAGGGAGAAAGAATATGAGTCGGCGGGACAGAGACGGTGCGACAGATGGCCAGAAGAGAAAGAAGGAAAGAGCGAGGGAGAGCGGCGGCGCAGAAGGAGAAAGAGGGAAAGAGAGAGAGAGGGCAGCAATCAAAGCTGATTAAGCCCACAACTGGGGAATCTGTGGGGCCAGTGTCTCACGCCAATCTCGCCCAATCAACCGGTTGGCCGGGGAGATTTAAAAAATAGAATGCCTACTGTCAATTGTCCCATAATTTAAATAAATCGAATAAATGGACAAAGTGGCCAATTAGAGTAGTTGCTGCTTGCTGCTTTAACGCATTATTCTCTCTTTCTCGCGGTGTCTTCGGCCCCTCTCCCCCTCCCCTCCCCTCCCCTCCCCTCCCCTCCCCTTCCCGGCCCTCTTCTTGCCCCTCGTGTTACAATGTCTCATCGCTGGACCATCTTTTAGAGTCTCCTTCGAACGAGGGAAGTGCTTTCCTTCGCCCTCCTATCCATCTCGGTTCCTACCTCTCTGGACTCTCCGCGACTTCTCTTCACCACGTTGTTCCACGTTCACGTTACCCACCACCTTGCATTTACGTGCGCTCTTCAGAGCGCCGTTTACGCCACAGATGACTTAACCATCGGCGAGCGTGTGTGCAGCGCGTCGGTGCAGTCGCCACGATAGTTTACCGCTTCCGTCGTTTCCTCTCCAACGACGTTCTCGAACAAACACCGTTTCTTTAAATTTACCTTAGAATACGATTATTTATGTCACCTTCTCGCGAAGAGATTTACTTATCTCGAAGTAAGTCATTTGAGTATTGAGAATGCGATATCAATCGTGTACTCCATGAGCTGGTAATTCTAATGTGCAATAGAATGAAGAAACGAGGAGCGCGATTCGAGATACATCAAATTGTCGTTCTCAATGATTCAATGACGATCTTAAATGTCTAGTATGATGTGAGTTCATTTTCGTTAATTTCCTGATTGCGGACAACTCGTCCGCGAACTAAAATTTCTTAAAAACAGGTGACGAGTCTGTGAAATTTTGATAACGATCAGGTAAAAAATCGTTTTTTAAATGCAAAGATACGTATTTAATATCACAAGCAAATAAAGGGATAATTTTGGTAACATGAGTACGATCGCTTATCATTTTTCTTGTTCATAGTCTTTATTATATTTATACATCGTTCATGAAGGTAAAAGCGTTACAAATGCGATCGAAAAGTTTGCGAGATATCAAGTCGCTGTCAGTGCATGTAGTTTCGTTATCTTGATCATTATCATGTAGTCAACGATGACAAGATATTACGAGGGATTCGAAGATCCCTCGCTCTGTAAGCAATTGTTCCACGTTTATATACGACTACCATTCCCTGGATGTACAAACGAAGCTTAATTGATTATCCGCGACCCGCTGGCCCTCGGCTCGCCAGTCTTCGATTACGGTCCGCATCGAAATTTCAGCGAACACGCGTTACGTAGAATGCCACGGACGGGCTTTAAACAATTACAAGCAATTTACGACTGGAACAATTACCGCCGACATCCGTGAACCACGTCTGCCGTGCTGCACCTGTTCGACAATCATTTACGACGGATGGTTTAACAGGCACGATGATACGCGCGGTCATTAATTCGTATCAAATACAATTTAATTAACAGATCCCCGACTTATCCCGTGCATCCTTCTGTTGCATTAATATACCGAACATCCGCCGAAAATTGTCCCGGTTACGTACAGTTAGTGAGCGATAAGCATTAATTGAACAACTTCGTGCCACTTTACTGTTCTTTACGATCGTGTTACGTAGTTCGTGTAGAGTACTCACGTTTCAAATATCGATTCTCGACACGACATAAAATTCTATTAATCCAGATGAGAGTTTTCAATCGATGCACGATTTTACTCGTTATCAAAGTGTATAAGTAGCTAGACACGCGAGAAAAATGAAAATCGTGTTCCACATCGTATATCTGTCCGCTTTCCAAGAAAATCTCATTAACTTTCGTGTTACGGTGATTAACAAATCAGACCCGCGAAGGATTTAATCATCGTGCACACACGGAGGAGAAGGAGGAGGAAAAAATTCTATTCGATCGGCGGGGTTGCACGTTCGTCGACCGGGATAAAAATGCACCGTATTAAGCGGCCAATTATGCGAATCTGGCTCATCTCGGCGAACGAACGGCTGTGTAACGCATGTCTGGAAGGTAGATAAGGTACCCTCGTAGAGGTTCTCGTACACCTACGTGGGCTGGCAGTCAAGCCGAGCCAGCCGACCAGGCAAATAACAAATAAAGCATAAACGGGAGCTACAATAAATAACTGGTGCACCGCGTTCTCTGCATATACTCGGAGCCACGGACCCTTCGGGGCCTTATTTCTCTTTCTTTCTTTCTCCATAGTCGTTTCCCCCTACCATCGTTCCCCGACGTTCCACCACCCCCACCAATGGGCCCCCCTTTAAGGACCATATATATGTCATAACGCAGTCGCCAAGAGAGCAGCCAGGCTTTGAGAAAAATCGTTCCTGACTTATGCGGTTGCCGTGAAAACGGATTTAGGGGACCACTCTCGCTTCCTTTTATTTGAGGAGCTGCATTTTTAAGGAATTACACCAGTCCCAAAAGCAGCTCGCTCCGGAAGAATGTAGTTCTGGGATGAAATGTGAATGACTAGTCGGATTTTCGGTAATCTTCTCCTTTCTGACATGCAAGTTTATTTATAGATTGGTTTATGTGTATACGGTGACAAATAATTCGTAAATTATTTAGTGTTTGAAAGGAATGTTTCACATATGAGATGAGTTGACGTAGAATTGTATTGACAGGGATAATTCGATGTTAGTTTAGTATAGGTGGACGTGCAAGGAACATGCGAAGGTTAAGTTTCATTTTTTAAATAGTATCATATATTTTTCACATATGCTGTACTAGTATCTTGTATTCTAAAAGTACGTATAAGTTCCCAAGTATTGGATAAACCAAAAGCTGACGTATACGTTCTCTGTAGTATAGAATTATTTTTATCCTTAACGACAAAATTGAAGTGACCAAGGAAATACCATTTTCCTCCTATTAATAAAAGCTATTTCGTACTACATATATTCCAAAAAATGATCCCGGTTTTATGGCAATGTTTCTGCAACTTGCAATTCCTATAAAACGATATTAAATTATGTATATCAAAATAACCAATGTTATTTCAACATTAAAATGTTCAAGAAGTGTTGTATAAAAAGTATAACAGGTACAGCAATTTATATGATAATATATTACACTATTTGTGCCAAAAAATAATTAGTACAGAAAATATTCTAATTTCAATATTACAAAATGAAAGATTAATATACAAGACGGTCAAGAAATGATTGCTTAAGCAGCCCGATATTTAACAAGGACACCTCCGAACATGGAAGCGAATTTCATGGCTGATTAAAAACATCTCTGAGAAATATCTACGGGCGCCAGCCATTACTCGAAAAAGGGGGTTGAAATTCAGCGAATTAACGGTTAAGTAAATATTTGACAAGTAGATACCGGCGATTTCTTGTCGCTGGTTTCCTTCTCGCCTGGCTCTCTCGCGCCGGCCCCTCTCCGCATAATTGGTTACAGATGCATTATTCTTCGGCTCGGCTCGTTTCGCAGCCCATGCATAAACATTAAACTCTTACGACATGGGCGTCGTTCCTCTACTTTTTTTATTCTCCTTCTCTTTTTTCCAACCCTTTTTTCTCTCCCTTTTACCTCGGCCCTCGGACCGATTGTGTTTCTAATTTCGCTAACACTCGTGAACCGTCTGGGACTGATTGAAATTCCTTGCGACTGTTTGAGGAGGACCGCGTTCAAGATCTTTGACTCGGTTGGCCCCGAGGTGGATGCGGCGCGATAAAAAATAATTAAAGACCCTTTTGATCTCGCCAGCCACAGGAGATCGTAAATTCAAATGCACTTGGTATATCGCAAAACGTGGACAGCCCCTGTGTTCAACAAATTTATAATTTACCTATAATTTTATTTAAATCTTCGTACTCTCTTAGAACGTGAACATGCAGAGCGGTAAGCGGCGAAGCAAGTGATGGCACAGCCAATGCCAATGCTCCGCATGCCAATATTGTTACTAACCGCTTATCTGTGTGTTCATAGCCTTGGTGGCAAAAAAAAAGCGAAGTGGAGCGAATTAATGAAACTCTCGCCGAAAATCTCAGACGTGTTTCGTTCATTGTCAGCGAAGTAAAAAGAATTCGGAGAAGGGACAAACTTAGCGAGGGTAGAACAGCGAATTTCACTGTGGAAGCGAAACAATGCGGTCGAGTTAGATGCATAGTCGGTCCCCTGGGAAAAAACTGCTCGAAAGCCAGGCAGATTGGAAATTTTATTATTTATATTTGAAATTTATTATCGCCCTGACTGGCCTGGTCGGTCCCCTTCTCGTTCACCGGTATTCTTTCCGCGGCGTCCGTGTTCCCTCCCCTCGTCAGCCGCTTCTCGCGCCGTCTCGTCGCCGGCCTAATTTATCGTTCCTCAACTTTTTATTAATTTCTTACTGCTCGCGGAATCGCGATCGCATTAAAAGGAACGTCCACGGCCGCTGAACGGTCACCGAAATGCATCGGTACACAAACGGAATGCCGTCCCTAATTTTTCGCTCTTCTCCATCCTCCCCCGTGTCCTCTTTCCTCTCCTCATTCTCCTGCGCCGCGACCGCGAGGATCCTCCTCGTTCCGTTCTTTCAGCGCGCGGTGTCCGCTGATCCCCTTACTAGCTTTTGGCCCATCGATGCTATCGGGCATACCGCCAAAAGAAACACATTTTTCCGCAAAATGCCGCACTGGTGGCGCTCCACCCACCCCCTCTTTCACTTCTCGTAAAAACGGATCCGGTTGGAAATTCCGCGCGCGGATCATCCCGCTATTTCATTCGGCTATGTCCGCCCGTTGGGACTTTCTGCAATACGGCCGAATCAAATTAAATCCGCGGCATAGGTTGCACAGTTCTTCATGGATAGCTGAAATCGCGGATAATAGTTACGCATCTATGATGAAATTTAATTCTTAATCAGCCATTAACAAGAATAAGTAATGATGATGTATACGAGCCGCTTATTTGTCTAATCAGTTAATTGCATAAAGCAAAAACTAAAGAAGATCGATGAAATCAGCATCGATCAAAGCTCGCTAACGTTTTAAGAATTTCAAAAAGCGACTTGTACCCGCTTGTAACCACTTGGACAATTTGACCGGCTCGCACGCTATATATTATCGATAGAATTAGATTCTTTTATTATAAAAATATAACAGAATACTATTAAAAATAACGCGACGTTGTATTGAAATCGTATAATGAGTTTCCACTGGCTGAGGCTAAAAAAACTCGATCGGAGATACTGGTTTCAAGGTTCGCGACAGCTCGAAATTAGAAGGATCGATTAGTTAATCGACTGCGCGGTGAGATAAAGTCGTGTATTCTTGGCGGCCGAAAAATCGCGAAACGTCGGCCAGGAAAAAACGAGGACGGGCAAAACCGAAACGAAGCATGATGTGGATGAAACGGGGCAGAGGGGCGTGTTGCACATGATCTGAAATACGCTTGATCGTAGAAGGGGGTTAGAAGAAGGCGTGAAGGGGCCGAAGTATCGTTTGATCGAGCAACGATGGATTCCTGAGTTTCGAGGACGGCATGCGATTGCCAATCGTTTGTTTCCCGATACAAAGGCGAT
The DNA here is from genome assembly GCF_014825855.1 of Bombus pyrosoma. Classification (NCBI taxonomy): domain Eukaryota; kingdom Metazoa; phylum Arthropoda; class Insecta; order Hymenoptera; family Apidae; genus Bombus; species Bombus pyrosoma. The sequence continues at coordinate 4,400,803 of NC_057783.1, forward strand.
CGGGGCCAATCAAGCGGCCAACTAACATTGCGGCATTCGCACTTGCTTTCGCAATTCCCTTTTCGAACTCGCCACTTTTATTGCCAGATATCTTAGCCCCTGTTACTCTCAACCACCGCTCGCCTCCCTGGTCTGCTCTCGCGTTAATTATAGCGAAGGAACGGAGAAGCAAAGAAATAAAACTATTAGGTTGCTCGGAAAGCTTGTATAGCGTTCAATAGTTAATATATCCTACGTCAGGATAGGTTTTGGTAGAATTCTTCATTTGGTAGAATTGCAAGAAATTTGTCACGTACAGATTGCGGATTTTTATGCAGATTCATGCTTTTGAGAGTATACAATTGATATTCTTGACAGCGAAGGTACAGACTCGGTAGAAAATTGTTTCACCTACCAGATATTACAGAAAACATTATACTTCGAATATTTTATATATTATTTTTTCATATTGTGTGCATTATGTGCGATCTTGTACCTTCAAATGCATAAAAATTCATAGTGCCCAATCATGAGTTTCTCTGTCAAGTATTTAAATATTAAGTTTGGAAGAAGTATCGTTTCGGTTCTCAATAAGACGACATTTGTTGGAACGTTCAACTATAGCGTAGTCTTGCTTTTATCAAATTTTTCAGAGGTGAGAAGTTAGAATAGTTGTAAGACTCGAAAGCTTGCATTAACTGCTTAGAGGAATTCGTATTGAGAAAGACAAATGATTCTTTGAAGAAGTGAAGAACAGCTTGATTAGTAGGAAGACATCGAAAGAGACTATATATTATTCAGTGAAATATTGATTTTGTGAATCCTCTTCCATATCACTGCGATTTTCGCATTCGTTTCTTTTGTCTATACATTTCTTCAAATAATCGTCTTAAAGTCAGTCCTTATCATAGTATCATACAAATGGTATGTCGTTCTATCATGTTTAGCAGAACTCCGCTTTTCTTCTCTCGAATGGTGCACCAGTATTCTTCATAATGGTGATTCTCCGATTGTTTTGAACTCTCGTAAATTGTCTTGAAATTTTTCTTACAAATTTTCCAAACAGCCCAACATCTTTCTTACCTTCGCTACTTCTCTTCCTCAAGTTATTCTCGAGCGGACGAAAGACCATCAAATGAGGGGAATTTCACGTTGCTGCGATAAGCATGATAGTTCGCAGGCACGATAATCGACTGTATCGAGAAGAAACATCGAATCCGTCTTAACGGGGAGCGAACCACCGTGCGCGGCTGAAAATTATTCACGATTATTCACTCTGCGGATGCCTAGGAATTGGCGCGAGATTTCCATTCGTAATCGATCGACAGACGTATCATTACGTTCGCGTTTCTCCTTTTACAGCGCGTTTTCAACGGCCGCGGTCGAGCCAGAGGAGCCGTTTAATTACATACTTAAATATTTATACGCGCGGGAATATAAATCGAATCGATTCATAAAAGGCGAGCCAGCATGCTCTCGAACGTGGCCCAGGGAAACAAGACCATCGTCGAAGGACCGCGATCCTTTGGATGGTTGCTCGTGCGCAAAAAAGGGGCGAAAACGAAAGAGATAGACAAGAGAGGAACGAGAAGACCAGAGATACCCCATGGTCCAACTATATCCTTCTCTTGCTTCCTGGCATCTCCCTTCTTTTCTCTCGTTTGGCTGCTCTATTAATTAGCTCGCGGCAGCTCGCTCTCCACTCTGTTAATTTACTCGAGAGGGGGAGGGGGCGCATTTTATTTTTCGTACGGGCCTGAGAGTCGTCGATCCTCCGCGTCGGTTGGCTCCTCAATCCGGCTCTATTAATTAGCCGGGGCCCTTTTTTCCCCGCGGCCAGGCCCCGTAAGACCCGTCGAATCCCGTCAGGAAAAAGGGAACGCCGGACAACGAGAAAAAGAACGCGCGCGCGGCCAGCGTCCGTCTCGGATTCCAGAATCACCGGAAAGGGAGAAGAAATATTCCGGTTTCGAGCAAAACGATCCTTCTCTCTCTGCCCCGTCCCTGTTCGCGAATCCCTCAGCGTTTTCGTTGGAACTCCAACGATCCCAGGTCGATTGTTATGCAGGCGGTTTCGTAACGCGTGGGATCCTGCTTGGACGCCCATTTCCAAGATCCACAAATGATATAATTGTATGACTAAGTAGGTCTGATATTAAATAATCATTTACCCGAACAATTTATTAATGGGCAAATATGTCCATATCAATTTATTTAGCGTACTGGCACTTGAAATTATTCTTATGTTCTACGTATGAAACTGTATGATAGTTTAACGATCCTTGCGTGCATGAAAAGTACTATAATCTTCGAAAAATGATGACATTATAGTGAACTTCATAATATTGTGCCAATGTGTTCTTAATACGATGGAAAAATCATTTAACGATGGCCTCGCATTCGTTGATACCATAGACATTACGCAAAAGTACTTATCTGTTGGTAAATGCTGTCGAAGACACTACACTTGAATTCTGTCTATATGGACTTTTGAAAGAACGGATAGTTTATGTAATTGGAGATCATATACTGGAAATGATCCTCCTACTGTTTATGATTTTTCTTCTTATATTAGAAATTCACACGCAAACAAGTAGATTCAGCCTGTAAAAGTCCATCTAATCGGACAGTACAGATTCGTTCAAATAAATGTCATTTATATTGGAGCTTTCCCTTTGTACTGTGAAATCTTTTGACCGAGAATCGCTCTGTATTTCGCAAAGAAAGTATCATCCCTTTCGATTCTTTCTGTTTAAAATGCGATTTTTTTGTTATAGTGGAAAGTAGAAATCGAGGTTCGATACACCAAGCTGTTTTGAACCGATATGGGTGGATTCGTACAAAGGGGCGATTTGTCAAACACTTTAACAGCTGCCGTACGCCGACAGCATTATGGAGAGGAGTGTATTATCGATTTTCACGAAGTAATTCAGACGCCATGCTCGTCCAGCCACGCGGAAAGCGCTTAATCCGAAACCCTTCGAACAGTTTTGCACACGTTAAACCGCATAAAACGTGAAGTCTCGGGGTACACCTACGGGTTCTGGGATTTCAATTTGCAATCTTCAAGCAGAATTCTACATTCGTTCAATTAGCACATTAAAAAACACAAAACGAAAGCATATTGAATACGCCGCTCGTAATTTTGTTTAATCATTTCCTCAATTTTCTACTCTGATTTCATGGTTTGTCTTCGTTTTCGTTGTATCTCTTTAATGAACCGAGCAGATGAATCGCGTGTCCGTATGAAGACATCCAGTAGCCATGAGTCCATCGTCATGGATCAGCTTGGAACTGGAATCGAGAGAAGAAAATTACACGGTGTGCCGATCGAATCTTTCAATCCATGATTCTTCTGCAAATAAAACTCGTACAGATTCTTTTCCAAACTCTCATTCCATTTCTTCTTTTTCCACACATTTTCCCATCAATATTGTTTACGTGTATTTTCAAACGAGAAGAAAAAGGGATTGTTTCTTTCAGAATCGACCCAGTCGGTTTTCTTCGTTTTCGTTGGAAAAAGGGTAGCCAGAAATATACGGAATATCCGCGAGCTGTCGGCCGGCATCCGGTTGACTATTTCGAGAATATAATCGCGAAACGGGAGGAAAAGGGGTCGGAAGATCGCGAGCCGCTCTTGGAAGAAAAGGGGCAAACTCCGTTGAGAAAGTGTTTTTCTGCGTTTTACTGGATTACTCGGTATACCTTCGTTCTTTATTCACTGTACCAGACCCAGTAATGGGCCATTTCGTTCATTTTAAGCACGCGATGACAGGCCAGCTACCAAGAAACAATTTCGTGTACCATACATGAACCACGTACTTGAAATTCATGATTCTTTTCTGATTACTGTGCTTGCTATGGAACTTTTTTATTCACTACGTGAATTTTCATTTGCTTTCTACTGTGTTCGAACTTCGCGGTTCTTCTCTGAACACCACACTTGGTATGCAAGATTTTTATCCATCAAATGAAATTCTTCGTATCGGTTTGTCTGAAAAGTTCGTAGCGAAATTTAGAATGAATTTAAAGGAATTTAAATCTTTACGAAGTTGGTAATTTATTGAAGTGTATGCATTGTTTCTTTGTTATTTATTAGGTAGCTTCATGATCGTTTTCTTAAGGGACTCGTTCTTTTGTCCATGAATTATTTGAAGCAATTTCTGCACGTTTCTAATGCATTCAACGTATTGAAGATTGAAATATATCATAGATCAAACGATGGTCTATGACTAATAAATAGATATATCAGATGTGATTCAGAATTCTATTCAAGCTCTAGAATCTCTTGTTTGCTCTGAATAGATACATAAACTCTGTCATCATCTATTTAAAAAATAATGCCCTTGTTACTAGTTAATTTAGAATTTTTCTCTTTCTAATTTCTCCAGTAGAAAATCATTTCCAATCTCAACTGTTCAACAGACTATCAAAAATCTGTTTCAATATGTTCCTTTACACCACCGATCACATAAAAATCTCTTTGATCTGCAATCAATTACCAATTCTTATCTCGAGCAGTTCATTTCCTCTCCCTCTCCAAATCATATTCCGCAATGGAATCACGTTGATGGCGAGGATTCACGCAAGAAGAAACGGGAAACATCCGTAATTAAAAGATACAGACCTTAATAGTATACGGATTAATAATTCATCGCGTTATTAGTATCCATTACGCTCGAGTTTTCCTTCTCTAAGTAGTGGCCGTTCGATCGAAGAACGAAAACAACTACGTTATCTCGATGGTCGTTCCATCAAAGAACGAAAAAACCACGTTCTCTCGACGGTCGCATACCTTCGTTGTCCATAACTTGGCCGAATTTCCGGCCGGTGGTACGATGATTCGGGGAAGTAACCCCGTAAATCAATTTCCTCGCCGGTCGAGAAAATCACAGAGAGCGAGAGAGCGTGGCGTCGCGTCGTGTCGTTAATAAATCGAGCTTTCTTCCCGGCTTTATCCCGCGTCGTTCCTCTCGGTTCGCCATAAGTCGCTTAAAGCCGTTGCTCTTCGGCGCTTTAGTAATTCGAGTTAGCTGTTGAAGCTGGCCCTCCGCCGCCTCTTCCTCTCTCGCTTGCACGGCCGCCGACTCGTCCCGTCCTCCTCTGCCCGCCTTCTCTGTTATTTCGCGCTTGGCGAAAAGCGAGAAAAAAGAAGAGAACGTCGCACCGTCGGTGGAAACGACCGAGCAAGAGGACCGAGACCAAGACCACGAACCGCGCCGATTGTTTTAGCCCTAGGCCAAGAACTAAAACGGCCGGAGAACTCCGGAGGGTCAGGGCCGTGACAGAGGGGTCTTGCAGGGGGCACGGGAAACAACCGCAGTCGAATCGTTCGACACATCGTTCTCCCCGAGGAAATTTCGATTTCAGGGAATATTATCCACAGCAACTTGGAATTAAATTATGATAGGAATTCCATTTCTCTGAACTTGTCCGGAGGCGAAGGTTCTTGCAGCTGGAGTTCGTATAATAGTGATTCATCGGGTTTCTTTATCATTCTTATTTTTTAGTCATGCAATAGAAAGTCCAATATATGGATTCCATTCGAACAGAATTTAGCTAAATGGATATTAATTAATATTTCGTTACGAATGACGAAATATATCAATAACTGTATCAAAATGAGTTTTCGATCTTCGAAAGGAAAAGATTGTTCTTAGTTCTAAGATTCTTCCAGCTTATAACCAGAATTCCTTTTTTATTGCAATACATTGCATAATCGAGGTTCACCGCATTCTTCATTGATCCTCTTACTTCAAAATAAACTCTCAATCATCGAATTGGAAAGAATTTATCATGTTATCGACTGAAAGTCGATCATCCAGAAAGTAGATCTGACTTTTTGCGGTATATGACGTGATTGAGGGTTGTATCATCCTCTGTTATTCGCAGTATTCTTGGAATATCGAATTCGTATAACGAATTGGAGTCCATTTAATGGAACCAATTTTTCTCACTATATACGTATATCATTTATCATTCGCATAATACGAGTTTACGTTCAGACAAGTGAATTCAATATCTACACAAATAATCGATGGTATTATCTCTTTTAAACTTGTAAAGTTTATACGAGAAAATGACCACCGCAACAACTATAGAAATTTTAATTAGAATTTCGTTCCAACAAACGAGATTCTGCTACGAGCTCCTTTCGAATTAATGAAACTAGTGCGTGTCTGTGAAATTGGCCAGAAGATAGGAGGAAGAGTAACGCGTGAAAATAGTGCAAATCGTGTAGGTGTTAGTGAGTCATTCGCGAAGTCGCGTGAGATGATTCTTTTATTAGCTCGTTGGTTTGATATTGCGCAAGTAGTTCAGGTGTTTCGTTTAGGGAAAATTCCGTTTGCAAAATCGATGGTTACGCTACTGTCAGCGCTCAACAAGGTTTTGCAAGAGGTTCGCGAAGAATCGATCCTCTGTTTTCCCTTCGCGCTTTTTCCCCTCCATCCGTTGATGGTTTCACTGCTTCTTTCTTCTTCTTCTTCTCTATACGAGGCGGAGACAAGAGAGCGACCACGTGCCAAATCATTCGAGTGGAATCGGAGAAATTTAAAAAATATTCTAAATTTAATTACCCCGACGCCGACCCTCGGTCTTTCGAAATCGTCCGGGCTGCCAATGGCTGGTTGAAAAATAGCCGATCGACGAACCGAACGGACAAGGCACTCTGGCGGGGTAGCATTTGTATCGTTGAAAAAAAGGGAAAGAAGAAAGAAACGCCTCGAATCTCTGAACCCTATCGTCAACGAATTGTCGCATCTAAGGGAAAGATATTTGGAATCATTTATGTTCTCAACAATTAGAAGGAATATTTTTAATTTGAGCAGAGATATCAGACAACGTTGTTAGATTTCCTGTCATATCTACATATATGAAGCACTAGTCAAAGGAAATGATTCATTAAGCAGAAAAGAGTTAAGAAGATTTAGGTCTAAAGCGAAATGTCTTGAATCATTTAAATATTTAACATTGTAGAGGAACATTCTGAGAGTAAAAGGATTTGACAATACTATTAGAATTCTTATAATGCATAGAACTCACAAGTTAAAGGAATTGAAATCACTTAAGAAAGTTTGATCGTCATCGAGTTGTCCATTTAAAGAAAATAGCTTTCAGGAGCTTTTAAGTCTTCAACAATTAAGAGAAACGTTTTCAATAAGAACAGAAATATTTTATTGTTATATATACATATTGTTAAATCACCACGTATGAAGCACAAGTGAAACGTTGAAGAGGGAAGAATATTTAGATTCTATTGTCATCGAGTTATCGTTCGAATGATTTTGACTTGTAACAATCAGACGGAATATTTCATAGCAGGAGCAGAAACATTCGAATGCAATGAATGGAGTGCAAGTCGAAGGAAACGACTTATTATGAATTAAAGAGTTAAGAAGATCGAGTTAAAAAGCGAGAAGAAAGAAGACCGAGTCCGAGCAATGAAGAGGTCAACGAGAGCCCCAATTTCAATTTCGCTTTCCCACGCTTGCCCGTCGTCTGATCAATTCCCCGACTCCATATTTCACTTAATAACTCCATGATCAAAGAGCTCACGAATCAAACTCCTATCAAAATCAATCGTAATATTTATCATCATTTTGCAAGAAACGAAAATTCGTCGTACGGACACGTACTTGAATGCGTCGTAAGAAACACATACTTGGCCAAATTCTTCGAGTACTCGCTCTTTACTCACACTTTAAAATTCGTTAGACATTCGCTGCGCTCTTTGAAAATTCTCTCTTACCACTGTTCACCCTCGAGAACCCTCGACCACCCTTTCTATATATCTACGCTCGCAGCCACCCTTCATCCACATTGATGCACGAATATTCTCTATATCTTCGCTATTCAGACATCATAGTTACACTTTGCTCTTGAGAGCTCTATAGATTCTAGAGTAATTCCTACAGATTAAAATCTAATTTCCGAAAAATAGTTCAGCCGCTTCTTTCTTTGCGTCTATTCATTCGCAAATGGGTCTTCTGCAGGACGCAGCTGATATTATATTGGTGAAATTTTTATGTCACTGATATTTATACAAATTCACATTTTTCTGAAAACAATTCACCGTCTAGCCGTAAATAATTACACAAAAACTACTAATTAGATACTAAATTAAATTTCTCTTCCTTGAGTTTCGAGTAGTTATTAATTTCGTTCTAGATATTAGCAGCGTTATAAATTATGTTATTAATTGACAAGATGAAAGGAAAAAGTTCTGCGATGTAAATAATTGATTCATTGGTCGTTGAAAGAGGTGAGGCTCTTTAAAGGGTTAAAAATATGAGGTTTTTCCGGAAGAAGGTGATCAGAGGAAGGGTAGATCCAGTCTGTCGTGGTTCGGAACGGAGACAGAAACGCCACCGGGCATCGATAGAGCGTGGCGGTGCACTTAATAATAGTCCTCGCTCGTTACGCACTCGTCGAACTGCCTTGTTAAGGCTAACAGCCACTCGCTCTCGGGGAATATTCGAAAGTTATCGGACACGCGATCTCGTAAATCAATGCGCGTTATGGGACTTTGTGGAACTTTGGAGCACACGCTCTAATAATTTGTCATGAATCTTCGTTTCAAGCCAGCAGCAATATAATCGAACGGGCGAAGTTATTTTCAACGCGGTGAAACTAAATTCCTTCACCAGGAAGGACGTGTTTCTTTAAAGATAATTTCGCAATTCCATCGTGACAGTTGCTTAGCCAATCTGGAACTCGTTTGGTCCGCTGCGTTAACTAATTCCCCCAATTATCTTAAGTAATTCTATTAGTCCGACAACTCGGATGTTGCCCCTGACTTCCCTGTTTCGCGTGTCGTCGCTGAGATTGTGCGATTTAATCAAAGATATAATGGTTTTTTAAAGTTTTCTTGGAAAACGAGGGCTCTGAAATCCTGGCCCTTCATCTGTGAATCGCCAATATGTATCTTTGGCAGGACCTAGAATTTTATAATATAAATATTTCTAGCGTTTATTAATTTTGATATAACTACATCATCGTAATAAATATTGGAATAAAAAGAAATTACACGTTTCATTAAAAATATCTTTTCACACGGAGATAGCAGGTAAATTATGATATCTTCGCATACAAGGAAGATTATGTTTAGCAATATTATGGGAAAGGATTTTGTCTCAAGAAACTGCTCTTAAAACCTATAACAGCAATAGAAATAAAAAAAAAAAAAAAAACAGACGTATTCATTCGCAGCCTCTTCCCCCAATTATCCCAAAGCTGATTAATCATTTACGTCATCACCCCTGGAAAATTGACTCGGTTCAACGCTATCGTGTTTCCGTAAACAGCGTTCAATCGATCGCTCGATATTTCACCGCGGATACTATTTTATTACCGATCCATTTCGTCACCCCTTTCCTATTGCCGCTTTGGGAAATTTGTTGAATGAAAAATCGGGGTGATGGCGAACGATCGGGCATCGGATTTCGTGTTTTGACAGCGGATCGTCGATCCGTGGCTATTTTCTTTCCTCGTCTTTATCCTTCTTTTTACGCGGTTCCTAGGCCGAGTTTTTCGAAAGTCGAACAAATGGGGTGCGCGAGGAGACAGGGCACCCTCCTCTGGCTATTTGAATTTGTAGAAAGGGTTCGATTCTGTTTATTTTTGGCAGCTAGGGTGGGGGACAGGGTGTGCGTGTATATGTGCTAAGGGGTAGGAGGATACGCTCACACGTGAATGGCCGATATTACGCGCGCGCTCTCTTCACCCTTCGTGAAAAGTTTACGCGCGTCCCACGTAAGAGTCGGATTGGGGCGGCGGCGTAGAAACCGGGGGTGAATTCGGGGGTCGCGGCGATAAGTAGTACGCGTGTTTTCGCTCGAACTCAATTTACCCTCGCAACGCTGGAAACACCGGCAAAAGGGTGGCCTTTCCTTTGAAACGAAAAATCTTTATCCTTTGCCAGGATTTTTAAACGCCAGGGGCGTGTGACGAACCCCTTCGAATATCGCGCTAATAGGTACGCGTAGTTTGATAGATGTACTCTCCCTTTCTTTTTACAATGTTTAGTATAAGCCATGGCTTTTTCTTTTAAATTACTAAATTTTAAATGTAAGAAATATGAGTCTTGATTTAATTAAATACTTGAAGATCTAAAGCTATTCGTTGCTTTCAACAACTTCGATATTTTCTAGCGACAATATCTCGTATAAATTTCATTTTTAGTAATCAACGAGTGCGTGACTAACTTTAAAGATTTATGCAAGAGTTTTCTGAAGATAATTAAGTGTAACATAGGCAAAGATTTGTCTCACTTATCAAATATTGTAACGAGCATTGTACTTTGCATATCTTACATATTCTTGGATATTACGTTTAGCCATGCACACTCGTGCACTTGTTTGACGACCGTGTAGCATTGATTGCCTGCACAGGGATTAAACTGAAAGTCCTCGATGTTTCATAATTCATACACAGTCCAGTGCACTTGAATCGGCGTTAAGAAGTATTTCCATATCGCAGTTGCGTGTGTGTGCTTTGAAGAAAAAAACCAACTCGAGTCGACCGGACCGCTCGGTCAATAATTTCGGAAATCATTGTTCTCCAATATTCCACGGAGAGGTTTCCCCTCGTTAAATTTAACGCGGCCGCCATAAGTAACAGTAGAGCGAGAAAGAGAGGAAGGGGTTGGTCGACCCACGACTCCGTGAAAAGAAGGGGGCGCCGCGTAGAAAGGAGTACGGAAAGAGGGGTGGTCGGTTGACACTAAGTAGTATGTCCGTAACAGTGGCCCGAAAAATCCATACGTCCGAGGGCAGGCAGGCTAGATTAAAATGAAAAAAGAAAGGAGAAGGAGAGATGGAGGAAAAAAATTCCGCGCCTCGCCGGAGGGGTAAAACGATACCAGCTATACGCGACATTAATGAATGTGCCTTTAGAAACGGCCACGCCGAGGGAGGAAGAGAGAACCAGGGAGAGAAAAAAAGAGAGAGCCGCGTAGCACGTGGCTCGATTGCTTTAACGACCGTTTGTACGCGCGCGCGTTCGTTCACGCACGCTGCGCCTCACGAAAGCCTCACGAGTCGCTTAATAATCGTCGTTGATGAATAATCTCGTTTTCGGAGCATCGACGATTGTTACGCGAATTTCAACACCTCGACGAAAGGGAAGAATTTCGTCGAACGAGGTAGCGAGTCCCTTACGCTCTGATTCTTGGAAATCACGCGCCTCTGTTCATACCGTGAGCAGATTGGAGAATGCGTGGAAAAATTTTGACGCGCAGACGTTGGATAACTTTGTTTTCTGAGCGCCAGCGATCGTTGCACGAATTCTGACGCCTCGTAAAATTATGTAGAATGGAGCAATAAGTATAGTTTCTGATTGCGCCTTAATCGTTGGAAGTTATGAGCTTCTGTTCGTACTGTGAATTGATTGGGGGACGAAGAGAGGGATTTCGACAAACAGGCGAACGAGTAATTCCATTTTCAGAGCATTAATGATTGTTACATGCATATACATAACTATTACTACTACGTACTACTAACTACTATTACTTTGAACGACGAATGGAACATCTGAAAGCGGATGTGCATACACTCGTAAGAATCCATATGCATATTTAGTTGCTTCGACTTATTGAGTTCATCAGAATGACAGCCAGAACACTCATCCACTGTAATCATAGTCTAATTCTAGAAAATCATGCGCTTCTGTTCGTATCCACATATACGAGCAGATCAGATGATAGATAGAGGAATTTTGACAGGCGGCTGATTTATTTCTAACCAATCAAGCTTTCAAGTTGCCTCTGAAGAAAATATATATGATATTCGAGGATGAACGCACACGATTTACGTAGCCTGTAAGATTGGCGAATCCACGGATATCAGAACGCCCAGATCTATAAATACTGTCTATAAATCTCGCGGTACAGCTCGCTAGTAATAATTAGGAGGAACGAGTAGACAAAGGCGGGAATAATTCTATCGGCAGAACATGAAGGGAAGCTCGTAAATTGCCGGTTGGAAAGGGAGCGTGTCCAAGAATCTCGCCAGTCCTCTGGAAACTACCGCGCTGCTGTCTCTTCCCTAAAGTAGGAATCGCGTTAATTATAATGGCAGCGTATAACCGCCGTTTATTCTGGTCGCGAACGAAACTTGATTTCCAACAACGAAGAAGATTCGAAAGCAGGAGAAGAAGAAGGGACGAGCTGGTACGGCATGAAAGAAGGTGCTAAACGGATAGCACCGAGAGAAACGGGACAGCAGAATGGCGACCATAACGTAATTTTGACAGAAATAACGCCGCCGTGCTCGCTAAGAGACAATAAGTCCGCGACACTCTCTCGCAGGGGATCTTAGAATAGTTTAGTGTCCGCTGGTCTCTTCCTCTCACTGTATTCTCCATCTCTATCCTCTGTTCCACCTTCGTCCGAGACTTTCCCGTTTCGTCTGCTTGCTTTGCGTGACCCTCTTGGCGCCACGATTTTCATGGTTGCGACCGGATTGATGATTGCGCTGTATACAGACGCTGCGCCATTTTAGTTGCACCCTTTCCGGGTCAACTTCTCGAGATAGCTCGAACTCGTTTGCTATTTATCCAGCAGAAGAGAATTTTTATTGATAATTACAATGGTAACAACTTTTTATTAAATTGTAGTTTGGTAGCGTTCGAGGAAACTTTTGGTGAGCTTCGTAGGTTTTCTTCCTCTTTCTTCTTGGGATTAAATAACATATTGTACTCTTTTGAGACAGTGAAAACGGAAAGAATCTTCCTATCGATAATTTTAAAAAGAAAAGATCACTTTCAAAGAATCGATGGGAATTTCCTACACAGATCGATGGAAGATTAACGTGATCCTTTCTCGAAGTTTCAGAAATATTGGCGTGCAACGTCAAAATATTCCCATCGATCATGTTTCCGCACCACTCCTCCCCAGAGATCCGTGAAATCGACGCAGCATCTCTATTCTAGCTCATTAAATCGCATCTGGCCGGTTATTCCTTTAACGGAGCCGTTTTTCCGGAAACAATGTTGTGACGAGGGCCGTCGAAAAAGGGGTAAAGAAGCCGTGAGGGGGGGGGGTTGCCCGTTGGGATTTTTTTTGTCGGTATTTAGGACCTCTCGAGAGAGAAAAAGGAAGGAAAAGGTTCAATGGACCCTCCGCGGCTGCCGCGCAGAACGGACTACGACGCAGCGGGCACTTGACGCATTATCCAAACACGCGATTTTGTAGGTTATGTTAATACCCCCTCCCCCTTCTTTTTGTATAGAAACGTTCCACATATTAAAATTAAAAATTTGTTATGTAATGTTTATCATTAAGAAAACAAAATGTTCGAATATTCTATAGTTTATATTATATGTTCTATACAAAATATTCATTTTATTACAAAAATGTCTGCTCTCTTTTACAAATTCAAACTTCATTTATAGATAATTTGGTAAAAATTGAGTCTAACATGTATCTTTCTCACGATACTTATAACTTAAAACTACAGCAATGAGAGTTTGTGAGTAATACGAGAGAAGTGAGTTGCAAAAAGTTTCGGAAGCCAAGAACGTATCGACCGGGAAGATAATCATGATAATTGGTGATGAATTAAATAAAAATGAAATTTGCTTCGCTGTGAGAATAAATCTTATGTCATAATATTTGAAAAATTGTTTATTTCCGTAACGTATAAGCCCGTTCGAAAGTATGTCGTGTAGATTTGCTTAGAGATCGTGCTCGAGTCGAGGATTTTCAGCTCACCAGATCACGGGACGCGTATAAAGGGTTATTCAGCGCGCGGATTAAATGATAAAAAAGGAGGAGAGAGCCTGTGCGCGCTGAAATACGGGGCCTTCTTTTCAGGATTGGGCTTTTTGAAAATTTTAAACTCCCCGATCAGGGCCCGGGGTTTTTCATCCACAGCCGGATCGACCTCTCCCCTCCAGCCCATACGAGTTTCAAGAACTACGAATAAAAGGGTTCAGCCTTTGAAAGCTGCTGGATATTCGTGCAAAGGGGTAGAAAAAGAGGGATCCCGATTGCGCGTGTCGTTCCGTGAATTTCTCATATTTTTTAAGATTTGACCCTTAAGTCCCGTCACGTCTCTCGTATTCTTCATTTCGCTGCGCACTGTTGTCAGCATTTTTATCCCACTGTATGGACGGCACTGCCACTCCCTTCCGTCTTAAACCTGAAACAGTTTTTAATCGCTTCGACACTAGTTTCCAACGCAACTTTTACACCAAGAATTGACGAAATATGGCTTTTCTATATTTGTAAGAAGGATCAATAACTTTGAATAGTTGGAAAATAGAACGATAAGAATAATAAATAAATAGGCTATGGATGTCTATGCATATTCATATTGTTATCAACATAATCATAAAAATGATCCTTGAATGTTTTTTTAAGAATAAACCAAAGACAGTAATGGAGATTATTCAATGTTCATTTAGAAATTTTAATTTCCGTTTAATATTAATGTTCACAATATAATTCTTAATATATTATACTTGCTCGATTATTCAAAAAATTCGACCATCGTATACCATGATAAAGAGATTTGTGAGATCAATGGCCTGCTTTATTGATATTTTCTCTCAAGTTTAACATTTCGAAGCAAATACTCAATTGTTTGATCAAATTTACGATCGAATATACATCATTGTATCTTTTAACAAGATCCAAGGCCAGGTTCCGTTCGATGCCTAGCAGCCGTTTTGGCACGCTTCCTGCGACGCGGTACGCATAATTAGGCATCAACAAAATGTCTAACATTCCCGGATATTAAAGAAGAATCATGGACACTCTCGGTAGCACTCGCCATACTATGCGTTTATTCCTAATTAATAGCAACTCGATAAGAGGAGCCTTGACCCCCAAGATTCCTATGTTTGCATCTTTCTCACGCGTAATGAGCTACATCGTGGATGTTGGCTGTAAATTCGCGCGAATAAGAGTTTCCTCGACGGCTAGTAGTCAGAAGGTGCTCTAACGAGCTACACAAAACACGCAGCTGTGTTACATAATTACTGCACCGGAGGATAGATTAACAGTCCAAACCGAATGTTACGCAACAATATGCATCAACGTTCCCGGTTCAGCTAAACTGGATAATTAATTTAAGCATCCAGAGCGAAATGTAAATTTCGTAATTTGAGCACGTGCTGTCTTCGGCCTAACCCCGTTAAAGAAGGATATGCTCGTCTTATTCGCGAGAAAATCGCATCGCAGTATGGTGCCATTTTTAGAATCCTAATTCTGTAATCACAGTTTCACGAATTCTTGATTTAATTTGTTAAATGTGAAGACCATGGAAGAATTTCAATATACCATAATTGAGAGCGAAAACCATCTTTCGGATCAAAAAATGTCTCAAAAAATATCTATGTGTCAAAATATCTCTTAATAGTATTAAAATAACTTCGTCAACTAGACTTATCACTAATATTTTGACAATTTTGAAGAGGATGAAGGAACATATTTAATTCCGAAACCAAATGCAAAGGCAACTTTGTAACTTACTTATCGCATTCTTCTCCCGCAATCATCTTTTGGGATAAATTTTCTGGACTTCAATTCCGTACTCGTAGTTTCATGCGTTGCTGATTTCATTCACGAAAAAACGAGATCGATCCAGAAGCTTCGTGCATTTGAGAGAACGTAATATGAAAGTATGGGAAGTATGTATAATGGTTCGCCTCTCCCTCGCAACCTTTACCATTTCGTCTCTTTTCTCGTTGTTCCTTTTTCTTTCGTTTCCCTGCCACACGGGGAACCCTTCTTCTCTTTCGCGTACACACGTGCGCATAAAACTTTGCTGGTACCTATCCCCACCAAAGGGTCCGATGGGGGGAACCCCTAAGAGAAATATTCGACAATTTTTAAACTCGTTTCTGAACGCATTCAAACGTGCACAGTCGACAAGTAGGAATTTCTTGGAATCAACCAAGCCTTTGGTAGGGCACGCCGAACGTGGACCATGGTTTCCGGCTAACAGAGGTGGGGTCTTTGCCATATATTCTCCTGGTGGTTATACATATATTTCGCGGCTATTCGCGAAATTCTTGGGAAGAGCGTGTTATTGTCACTTAAACCGTATGAACACGACAAACATCCTGGAAACTTCTAACGCGTCATGACGAGACTGCTATGGAACCAGAGAACCTTGTTAGAGATTCAGAAGTATGTTGGTTTTGTAGACATGATGTAGCATAGTGATTAGTACATTTTTAGATCGACTATAACACATTCACATTTGTTGAAAAATTCTAACAAATTTTAATTTATTTGGTATATTACGAAATAGTGAAGAGCATTTTAAATTAAATATCGAAAAATGTCCAAAGATCTATGGATTTACGTTACTTTGGAGGTAGTCAGATAAAACTACAATGACGTGCTGCAATCATAAATCGCTGATAGTTCGATTCATAATAAAATGTAGCGAATCTTGTCTCGAAAATGAAATTCAAAATAATAGGAAAAAAAGTCCTCAAGCTTTCGAAATCAGAATACCCAATTGAAAAGAATTGGCAAGCATACCTGATGTACAAAGTAACTTAGTGCTTCAGAGTTCTCAATATGAATTACACGAAGCTATATTGCATCCCTATGTCGATAATATTTTTTGAAATTCATTGAAAATTCGGCAGAACGTAATAGTGTTCCCATAAGGACCTGTAGTTAATTGACTAGAATAAGTCAATCATAAACAAGCTGTTGCAAATTGATAATTTAATGACTTGAAGTTGTAGGACCTGCAACGAAACTCGTTTTTATTTCACTTCTGTTCATTTGGTTTTGAAAGGCTATGCTATAACTCATATCTGAGATACTACGGTATCATTACCAAAGGTTTTTTTTAAAAGACATGGACATATTTATGATTTCTTAAACGTTACGGTTGATCGTTTTAATATTAATCATGTCACCGTTAATTGCTGCTGACGTTTAATGAAAGACAAATTTCTTTTCTGTAATATCCATCAATTTCTTCGTGTAATTACACTTTAAACGTCTACATCAATGACAAACTCTACTTCTTACTAACCACATTAGACTGTCGCAGATAGGGTCGGTAAATCAAGCGCGCACAGTGAAGCTCTTCATAAACTACAGAACGCTTCTTTACCAACCATCCGATTCTTTATTAACAGCAGACGATACCACTCGAATCTACTATCGAAAAATTCAAGAATTAACTTGCCAGTTCAAACTGAAATTCCCTATATATAAAAGAAAAAGTTCCGTACATTCGATCCTACTGATCATCATCCCGTAAATCCTTAGCCCGAGAGTAATCCTCACCTCGTCTCTTTGGTTTCTGATTTCAGCATTATTGAGACAAAGCATGTCTCCGGTTGCGGACACCTTGATCGGTAGCTCGAAAAGCTCTGTGTCACAACCGATAATCGATTACTCCCGATACGTGAGGCGGTACACGTCGGGTCAAGAATGCGGTAGCTCGTATTGTAAGGAGCTCGGTTGCCGAGAGCATTTTCACTGTCTGGACTGCAGTGGTAGGGTCTTTGTGAAAAAGGAGGAAATGATCAGGCATTTCAAGTGGCACAAAAAGAGGGACGAATCTTTGCAGCACGGGTTCATGAGGTATTCGCCGACGGATGATTGCTCGGAGAGGCATCCGGGTCGTGCTTGCCCCCACAATAGAAAACAGACACACTACCATTGTATCCACGAAAATTGCGATAAGGTTTACATATCGACATCAGACGTGCAGATGCACGCCAACTACCATCGCAAGGACTCGGCTATCATACAAGAAGGTTTCCAGAGATTTCGCGCTACCGAGAGCTGTGCTACCGATCACTGTCCCTTCGTTGGCCAGCGGACCACGCACTTCCATTGTCGCCGACCAGGTTGCCGGTTCACCTTCAAGAACAAGGCTGACATGGGTAAAGAACTACTCGCAGTTCTCCCTTAAAATTAGAAATTATATTCCTCTCTTTCCTAGATTATTCGTTGTGTTTACCGTGACAATATTAGCGATTTCTGTTTGCTTGCCGATATCTCTATACAGTTAACCGTTTAGGTTGATCGAAAAGTTTTGTCGCCAGATTTTGCTGATACATGTATGTATTACAACTTCGTTTCGAGGGTTCCAGAGTTCCTAGGTAATTAAAGTGTACAGTGACCTACTTTCTAACACGAGAATTGTTTCATACTTTAAATGAGACCGAGGGGAGAATATATCAACAAGAAAAACAACAAATTCTACAACAACGAAGTAAATGAATTATCGATAAATGAATTATCAATGAATGAAACAATACATGTTATATTAAACGATTGATAGACATTTCAACTAAAACAATTCATTTCTATCCTTTCAAAGATCAAAAACGACAGAACTTTCCGATCTACCTAACACCTAATGCACCTAATACACCTAGTACCAATCTAGCCCAAGGTCCTTAACTGGTTTCTTTAATAAGTTCCTTTCTCCGTCTTCTTCTTACAGACAAGCACAAATCGTACCACATCAAAGACGAGCAATTATCCCGCGACGGGTTCAAGAAATTCATGAAGTCCGAGGCGTGTCCCTTCGAGCAATGTCGTTTCTCACGCGTCTGCAATCACATCCATTGCATACGACCTCATTGCAGCTACGTTCTCCATTCATCCGGTCAGCTGTTTTCTCATAAACGAAAACACGAGCGTCATGAGACGGAATTGGCTTACAGAAAGTACAAGCAGATCAACGCTGTTGGCGGTATTCGACCGCCAGGATCATGGCCACCGGATGATCTCAGCACGCAGAGTCTCTCCTTGAGTCTTAATGGCGAAAGCTCGAACGAGGACAGAGGCTCGCCGTCGTATTATTCTTTGGATGATTCCTTTCAGAGTGGTAGCGACCTAGCGATGGATCTCACCGCGCCAACAACCACGGTCACTGCTAGTGGAAGTTCCACAGTGACTGTAGATCATCAGCATCAGCAGCAGCAACAGAGTCAGCAGCTTACTGCCACAGAACTTGCGTATCTGGTACCTGCGACAGCCGACTGTCCCTGTCACATAGGCAGGGAACATCATCACTGCGGATTAGATCGCTGTGGTACAGCTCTGAAGGATCCTCGCGAAGTCAGGGAACATTTGAGAGAGCACGAGACTCAAGAGCGCATCACCGATGCCTTCTTCGAGGAAGGTGGCTGCGACGACAGTTGTCCGTATGCCGATAAAGAGAAACATTATCATTGTAATTGGGAGAACTGTCGCGAAGTAATCCTTTCGACTGACAAACCCTTCCGTCGACTGCAACATTATAAGATTCATGAATATAGCCGACAGTTAAATCTCTCTTGTTCTTCTCACGCTCTATCCTCTGATGTTACGTTAACGCACTTGACTAATATCGACGCGATGTTCAGGCGGAAGAGAGGCAGGCCTCCGAAAAATAGGGTTATCGAAATTTGGTCCGGCGGCGATCCAGCTACTCACACTCACGACTCTCCACAAGCGATCTTCACCAGTTTCAAGCTACCCAAACCTCAGACACCTAGTCTGACACCCAATCCTATGATCGAAGAGAGAGAAGGAAGTGTCTCACCTTCGAACAGTCTTGGCGAACCAGAAGGATTCTCCACCTACAATCCAGACGGTTGCCCAGATCCGGCTTGTGTTCTCAGATCAACGAGACACCATCACTGCTCGCAGCTGAGGTGTCATTTCTCCACCGATAGACCCGACCAGCTACTGATGCATAGCAAAGACTTTCACGATAACGTCGACATACCGCCCGGCTTTGCCTTCTTCGATAAGATGGTAGATTGTCGACTGGCTGGCTGTCACAGTAATCGCGTTAATCGGCATTTTCACTGTACCAGGCCGAACTGCGGCTACTCCTTCGTCAGATACTCGACGATGGCGATGCACGAGAAACAGCACAGTAGTCACGACGATCGACCTGAATGCTCGTCGAACCAAGAATGTCAGACGCAAATTCAACCTATGGTTCAAGAAACGAAGCCGAGGATTCAAGTAAAGAATCCGGCTGAATTAATCGAGAAACCTGAGGAAAGCTTGGCCAGCGACATGGAGAACAGATCAATTATGGACGAAAAGGAATCGGAGATTCCCAGCCCGGATGTTAATAAGACCACCGGTAAGTGTAACTTTCAACATGGACACGAACCAGTGCACCTGTATAGTACTGTTTTATAGATGAGTTTTGTTTGGTAGTTACTTGAGATGTTTACCGAGACAGTTATCCAATCAATGCATGTCTTTTGCACGTACACGCACTCCAGCGTATATTACGACACACGTCAGCACTCCTTAATCCTTTCGATGTCACTATGAATTGTTAAGCTCGTCATTAGACTGCAAATATTTATGCAAATTCGTATTTTTATTTAATCCAATTAAAGAAATGGAATTTGGATAGATAAATGTTTTGTTTATTGAATATTATGATAGATGTCATGTTTTGAATACTATATATATTCTTGCATGTTATCTGCATTTTATGCATTTTTAATTTGTACACCTTTAAATTTTCCGTAAATGCATAAAAATTCGCAGTCCATTCGTGACAAAACGATTATTGTCAAATTTTTCAATCATATCAATTTTTTTTCTAATATTGCATTCTAATAGCGAGAAGCTAGACTCATAACATAGTGGATTGGATATTATAAAAACTCCTTTCTTTACTTAAAGTGTCTTATCTGGCATTTTTTCTTTTTTGAAGTTCCCCGTGTCCTTATTCTTTTAAATGAAATTACAGTACACAGACTGTTATGGAATAATAACTAAATATTATGAATTGAATAGAAAAAGCATTAAGATGTAAAACTTTTGTTTCTTCGAATATCTCAAAGTAGCAGCTGGGACATTTTAAGCACAGTACCGACGAATGAAAATTAGTCGGTTAATATTAATATTAAAAGAAATTAAACTATACTTTTGCTCCCTTGAAGAATATAAACCATAGATAAGGCTCGTTTTATTAATGAGCCCTTCAATTCATTTAGCCTGCTCTCGAAAGGATTACAATACATTTCCCAATTATCCTTTATTTTATTCCTATTTTTGTTTTCATGTACATTATATTTTCTTGTTGCGTTTGATGTATCTATTGTACAAGGTGGTTGTAATTATAGTGGGAAGTATATTTGAAGTGTTGGTTGTTTGGTTGATTGTTGCTAGTGGTGAGGGCGGCTGGCACCTATTATCCGGTCAGTGGACCGCCGAGTGAACCCGCACTTCCGGGCGTCGTGCTATCCATGCGAACTTCCGTGCACCAAGGTTCGTGTCTCTTTCGACGACCAATTTTCTTGCCTTGAATTGTGTTCGATTAGTAATCAGTAAATAGTAAATCAGTCGTCGCCTTTCGCCTTTCGCATTTTTCAAAATTCGCACCTGTATTTACGCTAAACTTTTCCATTGCAGAGTCGCCGGTTCTTCCATCCACGTCTTCAGCGTCACCGCATACCCTGTATGGACCTGAGCAGAGCTGTAGCAGGCCCTTCTGCAAATTAAAACGCAAAAACCATTACCACTGTAACGCCTGTAATCAAGCATTTTCCGAACTGGACCGGTTGGTGGCACACATAGCGAAACATTCTACAGGCGCCATTCTCAGTCAACAGCAGCACGATCTAACCAGTCAGGCGCCTAGTCAAATGCAACACGATTATCTGGCGCAGTTATCGCAGAAGCACGACTTCATGGCGCAGAACGCTCAAATGGCTCAGAATATTCAGAATTTCCAGAATCAGATGCAACGTCAGATGCAGCAGACTCTGGGTCAAATTAGCCAACAGACTCAAGTGAAAGAGGTGAAAATCGAGCCAACGAGATGTGGTTCGGATGTCGGAGTTCAGAACGTTCCCAATGTTAAGAGAGAACCGAGTGAAGTATCGAGGGACGATGGAAACAATTCGGTGATGGATAACAACGAGAATGGCCAGTTGTCTCAGCCGAGTATGCCAACCAGTGTCCAACAATCCCCGGTTCCCACCAGCTTCGAACTCGACCTTAGCCACGGATTTCATTTTCCTAACCCTGCTGTAATGGCTGCTATGAATCAACAGATAGCCCTGATGAACCAAGCCCTGCCACCTTTCCTGCAACATGGCGGCATGTACACTGGTGGACCAGGGTTGATGTTTGCTCCAGGTTTACCTCCGACCAATTTTCTACCTCCAACCAGAGATGAAAATCCTTTAGCCTCGTTAGCTGCGAATCTTAATCTCAACAAAAGATCCTTATCTCCACCTGATAGCAATTCTCCGGAGGCGAAGAAGCAGAGGCTTCATCATTCCATGCGGATGCTGAAGGACGAGCCTGTACCGGAGGGATACGTCAGGTCTGTGTTATGCCTTTCCTAAGTTGAAATTTTTACTTTGTTACGCTATATTTTATAATACAGGGTGAGCTGTTTAAGTAGGAATATCTAATTATTTTGTTATTTTATGAAATTTTTATGAAATTAATTTTACGTGAGAAATCCTTAGGACAAAGTCACATTATTTAAAGAGCCATATGTAAGCATAAGACATACTTTTTCTCCAGGTCATTTCCTCAAATTTCAAGGTCATCTAGAGCAGGATACTAATGTCTAGAAGCATACTTAATGCTTACGAGATATTTCTACACTAATTTCATCAAATTTAATGCATGGAATTTTATACCAATCAGTTTCGACCCGAAAGCCTCGATACTTTTTCATATACAATAAAAAAGATAATGATATTCAGAGAAAATTCGTTAAACGCGTCCATTTAATACAAATTAATAATATTTAATACAAATAATTAAAATATCTAATAATAATATTAGACATAACGATAAATAGTAATAACGGGATGTAAATTTTTATTTATAAGTTACGTAAGTAACGATTTTAATTTCCATTTCAGGTTCAGATTCAACGAAGACTGTAGGTACCCGCACTGCGGCTACAGAGAGCACCAGACACATTTCCACTGCATGCGTCAAGACTGTGGCTACTCGTTCTGTGACAAAACGCGTTTCGTTCAGCACACGGCGAGACACGAGCGTCTCGACACTCTAATGGGCGGTGACTTCCAACAATATAGAGCCAATGTTCCCTGTGGAAGAGCACAGTGTGCCTACACCTCTTCGTTAGGCTCGATGCAGAACAAGGCTTCGCACTTTCACTGTTTGAAATGCGATTTCGTCTGCACAGATACGAACAAAGTGGTCGCTCACAGGCGACAGCATGCGAAATTGGACAGTATCGCGGCGGCCGGTTTTCAGAAATTCACGCCGAGTCAGCCTTGCGGTGGTGTCCAATGTCAGCATTCCGGTAAACAGACACACTACCACTGTCTTCAGTGTCAGTACGCTGTTCTGGGCTTAGCGCAGATGTCTGCTCACAAGTATCGACACATGGATACATAACGACGTTCACCGGAGCTGCCACTCGTTGGAGAAGACTCAAGAAAGACAATTCTCTGATCCCCGGTAGACATTCCTTGAAGAGTCCAGGCCCGAAGCCGAAGAAAGAGTAAGGAAGCAGCGGGGGGCTGGATCCAGCCGACAAATTCGGATCTCGCTGATGAAATCTGATTACAAGAGGACCGAGGGAGGAGTAAACTAAAAAAGACAATTTCATGCACCCTGTAGACATTCCCTGCAGAATTTCGCTCGCGATTGTCCATGCCCGATACGCACGACGCGTATGTACGTTTGTTCGACGAGGCTGGATGATTAGGAGCAGACCCCGACCGCGGCCTAGTCATTAATCTTCAGCCGTTCTATCGACCAGGAGAAATCGATAGCTCTTGGCGGCGTGTGTGTCTTCTCGTTCGGATCGAAACAGCATATGTATATATCTATATATATACATATATATCGGTCGATGCATCGAATGGAACTGTTCAGTCAAACTCGATGACTTCGTACTTACCAGAGGAGATATTTATTAACTGGATGACGATCTTTTTTTTTTAATATTTTCACGATCCTTCTCGAATCGTCTCGGCGATGGGCGAAGAAGTGGAGAAGAATTTTTGAAGAATTTTGAATGAATTTCGTGTCACAGAATGATTTCCTAATGAAAGAGATCTATGGAACGACGGAAGAAACCTGGCATAGAACCGTAGACAATAAACATGAACGACAAGTCTATCTTATAGCTTTAGATCGCGAGGATAAAAGACAAACTATAATATTTAAAATAGAAAAAGACCTTGTACATTTCGTTTTCCTTCTTTGTTTTCCTCATATTTTTTTTTTTTTTTTTTTTTTTCTAGTATCACTCGCGTACCCTCCGCGAAATTAGTCGTCACGACGATTTAGCTCCTAGAATATAGATAGTTAATATATGTAAAGAACTGATAGGCGAGAGAGAAAAAGCTCGAATCTCTTTGCAGAGAACTTATTAATAAAATTTACTGAAACTCGAGTCCAGGATTATATAGTTCAGACTGTTGTTTTTCTATGTAAATGATCACCGGCAAGAAAGGCGAGTTACGAAGACAAGAACATTGTGTCTAGTCCATCGCGTCATTGATGATCGTTGCTAATTAATGCCGAAGAATTTTCCAAAAATTCACGGTAATTGATAAAATGAAGACATATAGCAAAGAGATCGTTCGTCAATGGTGCAATGATTTTTCTACGATTGTTCACAGTTCTCCTTTTTTTTTTTTCTTTTTTCTTTTAATAATAACTCACAGTTGTTTCCTTAGTTCCTCTTTTATATTGACAAAGGAACTTGCATAGCGGAAATGGTAATGACTCGTACTAAAGATTATACGCTTTCTCGGGACACGTGTCGCGACTAGGAGGGTATGCGTTTCTCATTAATCGTATTACAAACAGTATTGATAAAAAAGGATATAAAGTAATAAAAAAAAAAGAAAAAACTGCAAGAAAACTGAGAGTTAACAAAAAGACTGCCAGCCAAGACGAGACAGGGCGAACACAGATCAAGGATGATTCAGTGACTCTTGTTCGCTTTTCAGGCAACCGTTGCTTGCTGTAATTTTAAAGGAGTTTTAAAGGAGAAGCATGTACGAAAGGTATACTTTAAAATGCGAATGCTCGAAATAGAAGATCGGCTGGTGTGCGTTTTAGATGCGGTGCGTATCGGAAACGATAGGAATTCTCGCTTTTCTGTTCCCAGGGGATACTCAGCAATGTTACGATATCATTAATTTGATAAAGTATGATTTCTACTGGAAAAATATTTTCATTCGTTCCAATATCGGAGCGATCGTATGCAGTAAATTTGAGTAAAAAGAGCTTTTCCATTTTCCGAAATATCAATTAAAGCTTCGTCTCTATAAAAAGTTTTAAGTTCAAAGTTGCCAAACATCACAGTATCTGTTTATCTGTTAATTTAAAAAATTAATATTGTATAATTTTATTATTCTCTTTAATATCCTATAGGATACCAATTTTAACAATTTCTATGCAAATTTTCGACTTTATTTATCGTATCGTTGGAGCTTCCTCCCCTGTTAAAAAAAAAGACGATCGACGAGTAACACGACGGACCTAAAGAAGACAGTGAATTGCGTATTTTCTCGAGGAATACGATCGACTATGTAGCTTTTAGAGTGTGCATAATCCCACCGGGATGAAATGTAAGCGTGCGAGCGTTGGGTGACGCGCTAGGGTGCCTTTAGAGTTTTCCCCGAACTTGTAGGACCGTGCCTTAGCAACAATGACCGATTATTTACACAAATTCTTTTAATACGAACGATAATGAAAAGAATGAGAAAAAAAAGACACACTGCAACGATGTGAAACACGATCGTAGGAAATTAGTGCCTTAAAGAAGCGCGTCGAAATACAAGAAAAACAAAAAAAAAAGAAAGAAAGAAAGAAAATGGAAACTCAGTCGCCAAGAATTATCCTGTCATTATTTTATAAACAATATCGGAGATAATATTAGTTTGTTTGGAATTTTATACATCAATAGAAATTTTAGATGCTTGTATGTGCGATTAAAGGAGTTAGAAACTTTGCGACTGATAAGGATTCTTCGTTTTTTAGACACTTTTTTCCACGTGTCGTGAGTCGAGAGTCACGAAGACGAGAATTTAGCTCGTCAGTTTAGAGACCCGCTTTTTGTAAATTTCGTTCGAAGATTTTTAAATTTCACACTTTTACAATTCAAGCAATTGAAAATTCCTAACGTTCGAAAGGTTCTATTATAAAAGACAATCGTTTATTTACAAAAGAATATGACCAGGTTTTATATTAAACGTTGCACTGCTACAGAAAAATTCTCTCACGTATTTGAACAATTCATACGCCGTAGTTCATGTTAAAAATGAAATTTTAAGAAGTACGAAGAGAATCCTAAAAATTCTTCTCTGTACGTTTTAACAATATTCTTAATAATTTGTATGGAACGTCGAATTCCAAGAACAACCAGAAGAGTTTTGAAAATTCTTACATTGTTACAGCAACAATTCTCCCACGTTTATTATTCTCAATAATTCGTATGAACCATCAAGCTTTCACGATGTTCAACAAGAAAAAGCGGGTGCTCAGCGATCCAGGACGAGCCTTCCCAAACTCAACCCCAATCTTTTCCCCTATTAGTCTCTACTAGTATATCATTCCACTAGCAAGGTTACGCGTGTCAACGAAGTCGATTAGTCATAAAACGGTCCCCGTCCTCTCGCGATCGAGCAAAAATCGCGCCAAACTTCGCGACCTCGATCTCTCGGTGTTTTATCTCGGTAATCGCGAGATTGTTCAAACTATTGGCGAGAGATCTCACGAATCGCACGTGTCGAAGCTTCGAGGAGAAGCGAAGGATCGTGGATAAGCTGCTTGAGAGCCGAGCCATTATTAAACGAGTGCCATAAACGATGTAGAGTCTCTCTCTCGAGCGCCTGTCGCTTTCAATTCCTCTTTTGCGCGCGATAGAAACGCGCGAAGAACGACGAAGAACCTGAACCGAAGCTGTAAAATATTTATTGTAAATCGCGATACGAGCGCGTTTTGTGGTCTGGCGAGGACCGAAGGCGGCGAGATCGCGAGAGGATCGAGCGTTCAGAGGGTGAACCAACCTCGATGGATCATCGCGAGAGACTTGGAAAGAAATAAAGAGAGAGAGAGAGAGAGAGAGAACGAAAGAGAGAGAGAGAGAGAAAGTGTGTTTGGTGTAGCGACGATGAACTGAGGTTGCCTTATAACTATCGAGCCTATATTATATATATATATAAATACATATATATATATATATATAAATAGAAATATATATTATTGTGAAGATTATCGATGACGATGGAGGAAAAATATTAAATAACAATGGAAGTATGTATGGGTATGTTTATGCGTGCGTGTGTGTTTGTGTGCGCGTGTGCGAGAGAGAGAGAGAGAGAGAGAGAAATTGTGTAAAAGAGTGATATATGTATATCAGTAGAAAGGAAAAAACGTACTATTGTTTGTGGAAAGTTGAGAGAAAGGGAAATTTATCGTACGGACATTAGTATTAAAATACCTGCTGTATGGATGTAAGAGAAAAGAAAGCTATTATATAATTTTATCTATTATTATTAATTATTATTAATTATTAATTAATATTCTCTATTATTATTATTATTATTATTATTATTATTATTATATTATGAATGAGTATCGGAAACACACACCTTATGTAGCTGTGATTTTGCTTTCGAACAAGTAAAGATTAAAAATATTTATAGCAACGAGAAGCATTTTGTCATTTCATCAAATAATTCTGGCTATCGAAGAAACGAAAATAGAATCAGATATTTTTCTAACAAGATAAACCGTTGCGTCAAAGGTCCACGATAAAAGATTCTTCGTTTGTAGCAAGAAAGAAGATGACATAGCTATCGATATGTTTTTTTTTTTTTTTTATACTTTCGTATCATCGAAAGGAAAAGCTGAATCGATAGTAGACGAATTGACATTCCAAAGGAATTTCAAGATCAAAAGATCTGCTGAAAGCAGAGTTTGACAAAATATTTTCGAAATTCTTTCTCCAAAGCAACCACTTTGCAGTCGAAGCAGCTTCCAAAACAATTTTATTATTCAGCAACTGTTCGCATGAAATTCTTAACTTCTATATACTCACGATAGGCAGTTTATATTCCAGAAAACCATCAATAAACTATAGAAATTCAAACGAAATGAAGTTCACAAGCAACGAGCAAAGACTCACATTTTTATTCGCTTGTTTCATTCGAACGTCACTCTGTGACTAGAAATGAGTAATTTAGAAGCATCCTTTAATCATTCAGGCAAGATAATTTTTATATCGTAAATTAGTATCTGCTAAACAATATTTCTAAATTGAACGAATAATGTTTCCCGTGTTATCTCAGCGTCTACAAACCACTGTACGAAATTAATTTACTTCTATTTTATAGATCGTGCTCTTAGCAGAGGTGCGCGAGACAGTTTAAAAATGACAAATAGAACATTGTAGTATACGATACACATAGAAAGAGGGGCAGAATTAATTCGAACGGAATTTTCACCAGTTAATTAACATCGTAAAGCATCGTACACAGAAACATCGAAGCAATCTTCGTGTCATTTATCTCCTCTAGCCGTTTACTCCGCTACTATATCGCCTGGAAACTTTAATTACAAATTGGTTTAATTAATAGTTAGTCGAAGGGTAGTGAAACAACACAATTACACCGTCTAAGAGGAAGATAGTACATACTGGCAGAATTTTTCGGTTCTTATCTATTTTCAATGAAGTAACTGAATCAATGAACGCTGAATTCCAATCAAATCGAGAACGAGATCGTAATTTTGTAAATAAATCTTCGCGAGGCGAGACAAGCTTTGGTTATCGATTAGTTATCGAAAGATTTTGCGCAATAATTCAGTTTATCGAAAGTTTTACGTAATGACAACGATATGAGCGAACTAGTTATTTTCTTTCTCATCTCTTTTTCTTTCTTCTCTTGTTTTCTCTTTTCTTTTTTTGGATGCTGTTTACCGGGCGGTTTATCAACTGGTTTATCGCTCAATTTACTAAACATAATCTAATGAATAACATTGATTAATCGCTTGGCAACATGAGCATAGCCATAGCCCATAGCTATCTGTTAAAAATTTTAAGATAAATATACTTATTTACTGAAATAAGAAAACATTTGTACTTCGTAACGCTCTGGCATAAATAATAATATTTACCGAATACGCGGCGTATAGCAACAGCTAAACTTTGCCAGTACGTTCTGTACCTTTAAATGAGAAGGATCCATTACATAAATATAGAGATTATTTAAATCTAATTAAAAAGATATAGAAGATAAAATAGGTAAATAAAATAAATAGGAGAACATGAAATAAGAATAGGTGCATAAGCAATTTTATCAAAATATCGGTTTAATAATACTATTTTATCGTTAATGTAGATAAAGAATTAATGATATTGATGATATTGATAATACGGCTGAACGATCAGTGATAAAACGTAGAAAAGGAAATGAAGGGAGTATTATTTGACCGGAATTCTGCAATTTTATTTACGTACTTCTGTAATTTTATTTAAATACTATCATCTTCGGTGTAGATTAAATTTAAATGAGTCAATATTCAATTACTCTATCTGAAACGCAAACATAAAAAATACAATAGCGTGTTGCTTTTAATATTCCGTTATCTTGACTCCAAATGATTGATCGAAGGCTACTGATCTCTTCTTTAAACCCTGCATTTATGATGACTACAAAATCTTCTCCATTCTCAAATGCTGAAAGTGCATCTGCAATTTTATTCATATAAAATGCTAGAAAAATTGACCAAATTTACGATAAATAACAATTCATTTATAGATAAATAATTAATTAAATATTCTATTCTTTTTTGCCATTTTGCTAAAAACAAAGATGGAGTTTTAGCGCAGACTGAAACACACGACGGCCACGTGTGAGGTGGGTCTAATCGATCCAGAGGAACGGTCAGATCACGTGCAGCGATAGCGATGACGAAAAACGAGCGAATACCGTCGGTGAATGAAACTTTTCATTGATCTACTGGCAGCAAACGCTAGTTCTCCAGCGCAACGTCCACCCTTTCAGGTCTTTTTTGACTTTATTTTGGAAAAATCTTGGACATATGACGGTTAATCGCGGTGGTCGTGGCACAAGGACAGATAAAAGTAAGAGATTTTAGAAGATTTGTTGAAATTTGTTGATGTTCGACCTGCTAATCGTTTGATGGTTTGATCGAAAATTTCTACATTTTTTTATGTAAAATGCAAACGATAAATCGAAGAAATAATTAAATTATAATAAAATGAAAATTAATAAAGGCAGGCAAATCAATTGATCAATTGCAGATTAAATAGATTTCACTTGCTGCAAATGTAAATACAATGTAATTTATTCTTAACAGATATGAAACGAGCTATAGGAAGGGGTTGGACTTGCGGACAAAAGAATTAATCGTATCAAAGTGTCTTGTATTACTTGGTTAACAGTTTAATGAAATTAGGATTAAATAATGATTATAAAACAATTTTTGTATATACTGCAAGCCTTGAGAACGTAATTTGCATTTTAAATTACTCTTTTAGTCTAGCAGGTGGAACAATAAATTAGAAATGAAGTATAATATAAAAATGTAATTAATATATATCGGAAGGAACAAAGTAGCAATTTGAATTTATGGCATTTTTCAGATATCCGAGTTATTAATGATATTAGTTAATTTGCA
The DNA here is from genome assembly GCF_014825855.1 of Bombus pyrosoma. Taxonomy (NCBI): domain Eukaryota; kingdom Metazoa; phylum Arthropoda; class Insecta; order Hymenoptera; family Apidae; genus Bombus; species Bombus pyrosoma. The sequence continues at coordinate 4,431,389 of NC_057783.1, forward strand.
TTTAATGGTAGTTTAATTATAAGGAGAATGCTTGAATTACTTTTTACACGTGGCTACAACTAGTTTTACATCCACAACTCGTTATTCGTTCTAATTGAAGTAGAATTAATTTATGTTTCCTCTATGTTTACACTAGCATAATAGAGAGAAAGAGAAAGAGAAAGAGAAAAAGAGAGTTCCTCTTTCTACCGGCACTTGCATCGTCTATCTTTGTCGTACACTGTATCCTCCTCTTCCACCGCTCGTATCATTTGTCATTATCGTACACTGTAGCTCTCTTTGTCTGCAGTCAAGTCATGTCAGGACATCTATTAGATAATGAGGGAACTGAAACTTGGAGCGTTTACGCATAGATGGCAGGACATGTCTTGTCCAACACACGTTTCGGACTAAGGAGCTCTATTTTTTGCGTTTCGACGTACCACGTTAAGCCATCTGTTACGTGGTAAAGGAACTGAAACTTGGGACGTTTACACACAGATGACAGAACATGGTTCGTCCAACACACGTTTCGAAACAAAGAGCTCGATTTTTTGCGTTCGAACGTGTCACGTCCTGCCACCTATACATGATCGCTCCAAATTTCAGTTCCGTTACCATGTACTAGATGACACTGCATAACTTGATCGCAGACAAGGAGGGCCATAGATTAATTTTCCGTACTTATAATTAATTTAATTGTGATTACTCTTACTGCGCTCATCTTGGCTTATAAAGAAAATCCTGCAGACACAAAATTACACACATTAAATATAGGATTATTACATAGATAAGGATTTATGTAGAATGGAGATATCGTTGGGTAGCTTGTAGAACATGAAAAGAATAATATGGAAGTGGTAAAGGATGCAATTGATTCAGAGTTTAAAATTTAGAATTTAATGCGACGAGTTTAAACGTAACAAAGCAAACGTTTTTGAAATAAATTACCATGCTAAATTATAAGGTCATAATGCATTTACATATTCCTTATAATTTCTTGTATCTAACACAACATATTCATGAGATATTCATAAGATATACAAGTTATCATCATATAAATATTGCAACAAAATATTATATAATTATTGCAAAATTATATTAAATGTGTGCGCAATTGATTGTGAAATGAATATATATCCAGATATCTCATATGTTTCTTTTAAAACACCTAATCTTATGCACAATTGCATAATATTATATAGACATTTCCGCATGTTCTATGACGCCTTTAAGTGCATCTACATCTATATATCTCTTTTTCATTACTAAACGGTTGCAATAATTGCAAGTTAAGTAATTCCTATTTATATTTATCATATAATGATCCAATGTTCGTACAAATATCGTATAATATCATATACTATATGGCATGAATGTATAAGCAGTACATTTATTCTTGCTGAGACAGCAAAGCTTCTCACATTTTTCTGGAATTATACGAACTTGTGATTACGCAGAAATTATACAACGCAACAAGATCGAAGCGTAATAAATTAACAGCGGAATAAACATTCTATATAGATAGAAAAATATAACATTTTTTAATACTTTATCTAGAGAAAAAATATATAGAGTTAAATAAAACATATAAAATAATAAATATATATAAGATTATAGTTTCTCTAACGCTAGAACTATTGGGAATAGTACGTTGTACCATATTGTCATGCTGATAATAGTATTAAAATACGCTGCCATAAGCTGTTAGTTGCTGTTTGTCGCAATATTTTCATAAACTTTATTTTATTTAATGTTACTCGTCATAAGACCATAGTAGTGTAGGACAGTTCGCTGTTAGTTTTCACAAATTAAAATTTGATAAAAATTAATTGTACTTTTCCATGCCATGAAAACGTATTGCGACGAAGAATAAAGTTACAACTTATTTAATTATGAAATTAAAGTGACGATACTTTTCAAGGTTGAGATATACGCATATGTGTGAGGGTGTGTGTGTGTGTAAGTAAACTAAAGTCTCGAAAATTTTATCTTATATACACCGTTATGATTTTTAATTCGTCATATGACGCGAATGAAACGACAAATTTATAATAAAAGAAGAAACTACAAAATGAAAGAAGCGAAAAAATGTTCAATTTAATCTACCAGCATGTCCTAATACTTATGGCTGACAGTGTAAAAGAATTAACATGGGAAGTACGTGTAGAGAGATACTATACTGTAAAAAATGAAGAATAACGTTTCATCTGTAGATTTCATAAAACGTCGCAAAAAAATCCCTAAATACGTATCCTTTTAAATGTATAAAATTTTGAAAAGATATATAATGCGAAACGAGTCAATATTTTGTATAAAATTCTTAAGAATTTTCCGCTGTATATTTATAAAATTCCTATGAAAAATTATTGATTGAACATTTTCATAATTCTGGCAGTTCTAATATTAAAGTTCATTATAGCGCGTTGAAGCTCGTTTGCAGTAACCGAGGTCATGGATTAATCGGAATTCCAAAGATCCTCGTCTATTTTAAGGAGTAATTAGCGATTCTGCCAATCAGCTGACTCGAGACTTGCACTCGAGAAAAAGTAGCAAAGAATAAAATACGTCCAGTGATTCTTTATCACAAAATGCAAATTAGATGAGGATAAACAAGCTCGAACAAACGAACAAGTATGTGTGAACTAAGTTAATTTTATGCCAAAAATATCTATGCTATTGACTGTAACCGGTAATCTTTGCGTTTTTAGTTGTAGAAAAATGATTACCGCGCATCATTCGTTATTATCATCAACTACTCTCTGGAAAAATGGAAAACCAGACAAGCTTAATGAGTTTTGTGTAATCTTAAGATATCGAATTCGCTTCATTAACTTACATTTTTTATCATGGAACATGTTTCAGCGTCTGTCGTTATCACACGGTCCTTGCCATCAAGTTGTGGTTCTCTGAAAAAGATGCAGATAAATTTATACAGCGATAGCTGTGTTTTTTTTAAATATTCGGTTTCACGCAAATAACTTACGTGCAATCGTAACAAATATTTTCATGTCTTCAATTATGACATACTCGATTTTCTGGAAAGATAAGGACCAAACAAACTTACAATAATCTCTGCTGTTTAAAATATGTAGTTCCTACAACTCACTCACGACTTTTATCGCAGAGGATATTTGCACGTTTCTAGTTACGACACGTTCCTCGTTATCAGCTAAGGTGTCCTGAAAGTGAAACGAGAACCAAACAAAGTTGCAAGAACTTTAACTCGATAAAATATTCAATCTTCCTTCGAGATAGCATTTTTAAACATAGAAAACGTCTATAATGTACTTGTATCTTTCAATCACACTTTTGATTCCTTGATACGAGAAGACTGCATAATACTTGATTAATCTTTTCTTCTTGAAATATCCAACATATGCGATAAATTCACACGTGGCCTTGTCCCTGCAATTCTATACATTATACAGAAGTTGCTTACGCACTCTCGGTTGTTATATATCCGTTACCTCCGACTAAAGAAAAGAAAAAAGAAAAATGAATAAAGAGAATCAAAGAGATCTAAAATAATCTTTATTCTATACAGTACCGAATACATGTTATCGATTTATATTTGCATTTTTAATCACGCAAAATATTTACATACTTGCATCTACCATGCGTCTTTTGTCGCTTCAACAATTCTTTAAACGAAGAGAAACATTGTTTAAAGTAATTTTTACTTCTTAAAACACTGGACGGACAGCTGCGACTGAAATTTTCAATCTTCCATCCATTTTAAACGACGTTAGAGGGTATTCACACATTCACGGTTATTACGCGTGCTTCCTCGTCATCTCCTACTTTCTGATAAAAGAAGAAATAGGAAGATATACACATTAAACTTAGAAGAATTTTTCCGCCATGAAATATCCAATCCACGCGATTAACTTACACGATCGATACGATATAACCGTTTCCCGGAACTTGGCTCGGTATCTCTTGATTTTTGCCCGCTATAGCGGCTCCCTTGCTCGTTCTGCCCGTCTTTAGTCTCTGGCATTTCTTCTGTTGGTAATCGGGTGGCGACGCGCGACCAACACGGAGCGGATTCTTTTTAACCGCGAGCGTAAACCGAGTCGCCGTGGAAAAATGCTGTTTGCGGGCTGGCCAGGGCCGTATCCGTGTGCCGTTCGTCGACCCGTCGACACATATAGGGACGAAAAAGCACACCAGAACCGTGGAAAATCGTCGACACGGGAATAGACGAGTTTCTGCGGCTTTGAAACCGAGCGCGAGGGGAGACCAGAGACGTTGACCGCGAACAGCTAATGATCCCATGCCGTACGATGATTCCCGGTGTATGTACGGAAAAACTATTACCCAGAAGTTCGTTCCTTTATTTGTTCTGTGAAACACGTCGACCTGAAAGATATTTCCAGATAGAATATCAGATAGGAGAAGTTCAGTGGGTTTTGTTTTCTGGATACAAGAATATATTCATTATGGGTCAATGTGGTGCACTTGTACTTTTAATTTTCGAGCATTACAAGCTTGAAACGGGGAGTAGACTTTGTTGAGATTATAAGGTATTCAGGTCTTGTCGAGGAGTAGAGATAAAACAAGAGGCGACACTGTTGAGAAAGAAACCACATCCACGTAGAGACGAAACGATATAACTAATTTAAATGTCCGCTTGGCAAAACTTCGATAGTGGTCGGTAACTTGCGGTAAAATTCTCTACCAATCTCCACTCGCGGCAACTTCCTCGTGGTAAGAGGATAAGAGATCTGGTAAAATCGGCAATGCCAGTCGGCTGCAAAATTCATTGAACTCGAGGATATTTATAACAAATGAGACGAATGCCTGTAGAAAATACTGTAAGCGTTAAAAAAACAAGACATTCAGGGGGAAAAGAAAACTTACGCACCAATGTAGTTGAAAAGTGTGTCTGTAGGAAGCCCTGTACGTGCCATCTCTTAGATGGTTGCAGATAAAACTCGATCTTCCATTTATTCAGATAGATGTTTATGTATTTTGTAATATATTTGCAATGAATTATTTAAAAAGCTATAATTGTATTATGTTTCTTATTCCCTAACTTTTTAATTTTATACAGCTGACATAGATAGTTAGGAAATCATTATGGGTAACATACGTAAAGTGTTAACACAAATAAATTGTTAATTATCAGAGGATAAGGTGAAGTAAAGAGGCACTTGAGTACAGTCATTGGAAATGTCCCCCTTGTCCCTGTAAAACCAGTTTGAAGTGACAAGACATCAAGTAAAATCAAAGATGCCGCTGCAAGTGTCCATGTACATCGTGTAGTACATATCAGAAAATTTAAAACAATTAAATAATTTCAATTTATTTATATAAAAGTATTCTTGTACTTAATATTATTAGTCTCTGTGAGGTCAGCCCCTAAAAATACATCTGCTCGACTTGCGATTAAAACAGGGAGCAATAACCCTTCTTTATTTCCCTAACCGTCTAACCATACCCTTACCTCAACAAAGCTAATCTCCGTCTGACGCCGTTTATACTCGTAAGGTAACAATAAAATTCTGAAAGTACAGAGCTAGTAACCGATAACGGTACCAACGACGCAATTAATCAAATAGACGATAACGAGGCAGAATTTATATTTCGGCTCGATACACGTGCCAAAAAAAAATGACGTAACCCCGACGAATTGTTCTATTTAAAAAGAAAAGCAATGTCTGCCTTCTAGAACGAACGAAGACGAATCGAACAACTGTGCGTCTCTCTTTTATCAATCGAATTCTTCTTCGATTAAATAAAAATAGACATGTCGTGACTGGTCGGCAAAGTTTCGCGAACAATCGCAGAACAATTTTTTCCGGCCACTAGTTTACGCAATTTCACCTTCTGTCCTCCGCGACGATACATATCGAGCATGCGAAATTCCGCGCAAAAAGCCACGCGAATTCAATGCGAATTTGATAAGAACGTTCGCGAAAGACAAGAGGGGGAAAAGTAAAACGCGAAAATTTCTCCAAATGTCAGTACAGAAGCACGGAGAAGGCAAACAGTCGCTGCTGCTTATCGCGCCTTATCAGCGATTGCTTGCGAAAATATTGATCTGCAGATAATACTGATCCTGCAAAAACGCGTTTCTATATCTGGGAACTGAGAAACTTTAAACTCTAATTAAGGCGCTTATCTGCCAAGTACTAATCCCACAAAGCAAAAAATAGAAAAAATTGGTGGAATCATATAAGAGAAGCGTCAATCAAATGATTTTGCACTAAAATTTCAAAAATTTCGCAAGTGGTGTTAACCACTTTAACCTATGAACGACAGCAATTATCGTGGCAATTGCCGAGATTTCGAAATTGGTAGATTATATGTAATTTTTATTCGTTTTAAAGTGGGATATTTAATTTAGTTATCTGATTACCAGTAATAATACAATCGTAACTTTCGCAGTTGTTTTGAGCTACAAAAATTAAGAATAGAACGAGAGAGGAAAAGAATGACTCGATAATAGAAAACATTGAGTTAATTCATAATAACAGACGTGATTAAGCAGTATTAATTTGCATATCTAATTTTTACGTAATACGACTGAACCGTGATGGAAAAAATTCGCGATTATAATAACATAGGCGCTCGAGGTTACCATAATATAGCATCTAACATAAAAAGCATAATTGTCGCGACAATAAGACCACAGCGACATGTTATTAATACCGAGTTATCGCTTCAGAACGAGACAGAGTTCAAAATCCCTTCAGATGGTTAAATGTAACGAATTCATAAAAATTCTGCAATTTCTGTTTCACTTTTGAGTTTTCTTAAAATCCACTGTGTTCTTCCTTCTTTCGTTTCAACTTGCTTTTTATCTCGCGACTTATTTTCCAAGAATAAGTAGATATCGGAAACAAAATTTGAGATTCCTTCAAATCGTCAATCGTAAAGAATCTGTCAAAATTCTAAAATTTCTACTCCATTTTCAATGTTTAGAAAGAGGAACGAAATGAAATTTTGCGCTCAAAATTGAATGAATATTTTCTTTCCTCCTTTGTCTTAATTTATTCTCTATCTAACGAATTACCTTCCAAAACAAATATTACAGACAGAATTGAAATTTCGATAGAGCATTGTGTATTTAACAAAAGAAAAACAAACAAAATACGTAACGTAATACATTGCAATAATCTAAACAAACCAAGATGAGAAGAAAGACAGAGCAACCCGTAAATTTGCACGCATACTACATGTATATAGCTTCTACGGGGATGACTAATATCCGGTCGGTATTTTTTGCTTTGTATATGTCATCGGTTTATTTCGGATGTTGTCGAGGTAATACGATGGAAACAGTACTGTTTATAAGTGTCATTGCTCGTTATCTGATCAATGTGTTTACCTCGTGGAATGTACATACATACTACCCCACTCAAAAGACCGAAATAAGGCAGACAGCGTCTCTTATGCAATTACATAATCTACGTATGTATTTATTATTTTGTCTAGCGCTACGTGACCCAAATCCATGAAACTCTCTCGGTGACCTTTGCTCTTGGATGCTGGCGCAACGACTGTCCATTCATTAACATCTATATTGATTACAAAATTTTAGGGCTAAACCTTTTGTCCTCGGCATTGATTAGGTATAGGAATATGTATAGAAAAAGGGCGACAACATCGCTGCTATTTAATTGATTTTGAACGATGAATCGAATATTCTAACTTACTATGCTTTTATGTGACGACTCTTTAATTGCTACCGATTACGAAATTCCTGAAAGAGCCTCTCGTCGTTGGCGTTGACTAGATATGAACGTAATCAGCCGCACGATTGTTACCTCTCAATCATTTTTAACCTAATATACTAAATTTAAATGCTGACTCCTTCATACGTATCGATTAGAAAATTTAAGAAAAGGATCATATTTGATCATTATATTGCTATGTAATGTTACTATAAGATAGAAGACGTTGTTCGAGAATTATTTGCAAAATTCCACTGGCAAAATTTAATACTTTTTACTAATAATTTTTAATAATGAATTAAAGTTCTCGAGAATTTTCCGGCCATTCAAGATATGCATGCATGCATATATGCTTGGTATATACTAAATACATACTGTTTCGTCGACCATTCGCGGAGAGACGCGATCGCGAGAAGGCACGTCAACGGGAGTCGTAAATTCCCGTTACGATTAAATAATCGACGCCACGAAATGATCGATCCCCTGATTTCTGTTACGACAATAGGGGTGGTTCTACTGAATTTACACTGAATTAGCAGGTATAGAATAGTGTTTATTCCAACAACTTTATATAGAAAAATAGTTACACTGATGCGTATGTATAAGTGAAGTAACTGACTGATTTAAGGTATGAAACTCGGTAATAACGTGTTGGCTATTCTAACGGTGAAGAATAAGTGTAGAACTGTTGATGACTGCTTGAACACTCGCTCGAGAGTGTAGAACTGCCCTTAAGGTGTCTCGGAGGAAAGCTTGGTGTGGGTGTGCCCTTTGACCGATGAACGCGCATTCGTTGTTCACACTTTTCGTCCAGGAAGTGAGAGTAACGATCCGCGATGCTGATTGATTATGACCCATTCTGATGAACAGGATATGCAGAAGTCTCCCACCAATTCTGATGACTGTCCGCTTTCTCCGTGATTCCTAAGAGCGCCTAGCAAATTCAAGGACCTTTCCAAGACCCAGCCATAAACTGAAAATATTTCTAGAATTAGAGAATTCTCCAGACATGCAATTAGACTGGCAAACATGCGTGGAGACAATGCAGCTAAAGGCTAATGTCTTTATGGTGGATCATTGAGTCTATTGAGAATCGGGATGACTGTAGGTTGACCGTTGGCTGCCAAGAAGCGAGGGCTGACGTGCAGATGTCCCGCGCGACGTAATACATACTAAAGGATATAGCGAGGTTGTAAACTTAATCAGACTATACTTAAAGTAGAAATTGATAAGGAGTTGATATAGTATGATCTTCATAGAAGATTACAAATTACAAATTATAAATATCAATTCAGAAATAGCCTTTGCAAACTGAAATTTATCTTTTTTTAATTTACGACTTCATTATATCCATTACTCAAAAAGAATATAAAAATTGATCTATTTTAAATAATCCTTCGTAATAATTAAATGAATATTAAAGATCGCTTTCATTTTTTACTGATTACAAAATTACAAGGAATTTCTTTTTAATCGCCGTAATCTGAAACTTATATGCAAAATTTCGTGAACAAATTGCTACTTTTTTAGCTAATGATTAATAGTGAGTAACATATTACAATTTACTTTATTTCATTTGAATGGCGATTTCTGGACATTCATCGATTGCAAAGTTCGAGAGGTCCATCAGAACTTGCCTAATTTCATTGCCTAATAGATATCTAAATAGAGAATTCCGTAATCTAAACTGAAGTAATTTGTAATACCGAGTCGAATATCGTTATTTACTTTGCCTTTTTCAAGTAGATAATTTGCATGACACGATAAAACTACAAAATATATAATCAATGAGAACTGGAATTAGAACTTTAATATACATATCTGCCTAGTTCATTGTTGCTTTGCATAGATAGCAAATTTCACAATCGCTTACAATAATAGGTACATATTTACATAGTCAATAGCAAAGTTCCAAAGACCTCTTTACATCACGGCTATACGCGCGTAGAGAATTTATTTCGTGAGAATCAACCTAGTCATCATCAAGGTTCTTTATGATTCTTATATATACATCGTTTGAACGCTGTAATAACAAGCGAATGAAGTATTAAGAATGCAAATCAGAACGACCACAATTTAACGAAAGATTATCTATCGTCGAATCGCCCACTAGTTGCGAGAATCGTTGACTGGGGTTATTGGCGTCTAATTTTTCGCTCACCCACGTTCCTTGATAGGAAGATACGCTAGAAAAAAGCGTAGATAAATGGAGTCCAAGTTTCGCCGGAACCTCTCGTCGTTACATGGATCAACGTCCACACATAAGTGCGATTACTCGATAGGAAATTAGAAAATTAGCAGACTTCCGTAGGATTTTTTCCAAGCATCCTATTCGACTACACTCGTGTATCGAAATGGAAGAAATATAAGTGGCGAAGTCGTAAAATATTAGGTAATGTACCTAATAAGTTGCAATTTTTATTTTTTACAACCTAGAGAAAATTATATGTATATATGTTTTCATGTAAAATGGGTTAAGTAAATAATTTGCCCTGTTTTTCTAGTGATTTTTGTATAATTTCATAAAAGATTCTGATACATATAATTTTATATTCTGGGAATTATTCAGTATGAGTAATACAGTAAATAGTCTGAAATTTTATACGATTTTAATTTCTCAATTCCTATCATTGTCAAGAGTCCAATGATGTGTCATATAATCGGTATTTCCAGAACAAAAATGATAAGCAAGTTACAATCATTCCTTTTCTCAAGAAGAGAGTTCTTTTAAATATACTGTAGAGGAAGAACTGCTTTTAAGTTGACATCGGACAGTCTATAATGATGCTCCAGGTATGTACTTATATCCCAAAATAGAAATAACTAAAATATCCCAAACTATTAAGTGAAAAAGGCACAGTCAAGTAATAAGATTATTCAGACGTTAAAATAAGGCTGAAACAATAATTTAAGATATATAGGGACATTAAGGACTTAGGAACCTCATTCAAGACTCTTGTCAACTACTTTTCTCATACTTTATAACCTGACATCCAAAATCCTTTTACCAGATTCACCAAATATTTATGAAAAGTATTAATATACCATCGTATTTATTGCAGCACTTACATACTAATTAATTAGATCCAAGTATATTAAATTTCACACCATTTGAAATTTTCATATAATTAAAAAAATTAATACTATAAAATTGAAATATGTAGAAGCTGACAAAGAAAACCGTTTAACTGGAAGATAAGAGTATTATATATAATTTTTACGGCCACTCTATATATCGGTCTACTAACCGATTTTTTACAACCTCACTATGTATGAAGTATTCCGCCCACATTTCTACTATAATCACGCGAATAGAGCGTGAAAACTGGATACGCATCGCGAGCAGACGCTTCGCTGTCTACGCTCTTGTAATAACCGCTCGTGTGATTTTTCCGTCTCTTCTACCTCGCTTTACACTGCCACTACGCCAGAGATCAATGAATTGTTACATAACATTAGCGTTTATCGGCGTCAACGACACAATTTTTCGTAGACAAGAGCTAGCATACCTCTTCGATAAAACCTGTGTCTCTGATAACTGACGATTGGCAAAATAATGACTTGCTAATATACTCGATAATTGAATCAGTAGCAAGTCCATTAGTTTTTTCATTTATGGATAAAAGTGCGCACATTTGCTTGAGAAGCTACTTTCAGTATAGTTCAAGCATTCTCTAATGTTACCACTCTTTTATTATTTTATAAATGTTAGAGTATGGTTACGTAATATGGTATCTCTATATTAAAAATCGTATCGCAACAATTGAAAGTATGCAGCGCAAATTTCTTACACTTGCTTCGTGTTATACCGTTTCGCCCATGTCAGCCTATTGCCATAATTACGATCCTATTATTGCACACTTGAGTTTGATGGCCGCTCTAACAACAGCGTTCTAGCTTAGCCGATCTCTTGTTTATATACACTGTAATCAATCAGCTGATTGCTTCTCGAGATATTATGCACATGCTCGATTTTCATATCTTCGCACACTGTCTTAGAAGCCATACATACTTTTTTTCAAGTTGGAAACACATCGAACTTTGTACAGTCAAAATAACTGTTTTAATCGGATTTGTCTATCTGCAAACTGTTTTGTGCTCGACCTTTTTAATGACTCCCTTTCGTCATTCAGACGATTTATTAACCTCTGGCGTTATTTAATTTATAATACAGGCTTAACTTTACGTTATGATATAAATTTATATGATACTTAATGCTGAGTTTGTTAAATCGTATTATAAGCCTAACTTTACTCTATGTTAATGATAATTGTTTACGTTCCTCAGTCAAATTTTCACCAATTGTAATTCTCTACTGCGTAACAAATAATATCGACCCGTTGATGCTATAATAAACAATATTGCAATAGGAAAAGAAGTAGAATAAGATGGAAACATAAAATGTAGAAGATAGGAAATAGAGTAAAAAGGTAACTGACTTCGCTTCGTCGAGTTTATGTTTCTACATAGTAGTTGGAAAATTTATTAGTTTCGCGAGTCGCGAAGAAAGTTGTACTTTAGAAGTATGCGTTATACTTGAGAGGCTTACTCGAGAAGCTTCCTTCAGAAACGTATTTCAAGTATTAAGCTTCCTCAGGAAAGAAATCGAAGAAATTCGATGGATTTCGTGTTTTTTTCTTAATGACGGAGCTTTTAATGAGAAAAGAAATTGGAGACAATATAGATAACGGTGGTACATTTGGATGGCAAATGATGTTGATACGAGTCAATGCCATATGGCACATTCAATTTCAATACTTTAATAAACACACTTGTCGTGAACTTCGTACCGGTTACAAACTCTGATACACTATTATAATTACGAATTTTGTAAGCCACAGGGTGACCCATGGCTTTCACTCACGAGGACACGTGCTAGGCCATCTCATTTTCGTCACGATCACATGCCGTTTCTATATTCGAATCACGTTTACGACACCGTGGAATAGTTAACCTTTGTTCGATATAATCCGTAAATCTTCCTGATAATTTCATCGCTAAATAAATACTTACTGTACTTAAACTGTAACTAATCCTTCAAGGTTCGTCTTCCCTTAAATACTTTTCTAAGAATGCCCAAGTAAACTTTACTACCCTCTAATAGAACGAGCTGCACGTCATGGCAAAGATCCCAGACTTAGGTTCATAAATACGGCAAGGTTCTCTCGTTGGACGTCCCAAACAAAAAGCTATTGTTCGGACAGTATTTCGACATTAAGATCATCAACGTCTGTGTTGTGTGTATGATCCATTTTGGAAATTTTTTTTAATTTCACACTTTTATTTACAGTCCTCGTATATGCACATGTACAGTGGCCACAAAAGGTACTTGTACACCGCTGTATTTACTACGCCATTTAAATATACCAATTAACTAGATTCAAGTATTGTCATTTAATAGCACCTCGGTATGACTATAAAAATTGGTACTGTGAAAATGAAATGTAGGACTTATTTAAGGAACATTTAATTGACAAATGAAACAGTATGTAGAAATACTTTCTGTAGCTACTGTATGACGATAACCAGACCGTAAATACTTATGCATTTATGTGAAACTTAAATGAATTTATGCAGAATTTACATAATGTGCGAAACATACAAAATATTAGGTAAATATTAGACGAAGTATTCTTTGTACTATCTGTCATCGATCCATCTTTTTATTCGCATTCATAAAAATATGAATTTGCTCAGCGTCTAGCGACGAGTCAACACCGGCTTCTCCTTTTGAAGCATCTAACAGGGAATCACCCTGTATAACATGTCAATACAACAATTGGACTCATCAGTAAATCTGTTCCCACTCCCTCACCTTGACACAGCAACGAAAGTTATTAGTGGCGTTCTATCGAGGTCATCAAAAGGGCTAGAACATTTTGAAAGATCACGTGGAAGCCTCGTGATGTAACTACGTGACCGATCTCGCGTTTCTGTTTAGACGGCTCTTTTGTTACTCCACAGATGCTCTGCCGTAGATTCTTTTAAGATGCCAGCCAATTGGTTGGGCTACTTTCGGAGCTGAAGTAAACGACCAATCAGCTGTTAGGCTGCGGCACGGTTGCTCGAAGGAAACGTGAGGTCGCTGCTCGTGCTGGCTTCAACGATGCGCCCCGCTCCGCCTGGTATAGTCGTTGTTTGTGTTTTGTCGCGTTCGAACGAAGTGGAGAGTCGTGCTCCGGCCGGATTTAGTTGTTCTCTAACTCTCGAGGGAGGAAGTATGCGACTTTATTGATCTTTCGAGGGACATAGTCGCCGAGGCAACGAAGGATGGGCATATTCCGTGAATATCCGCTCGTTTTTAATCTTTACAAGAAATATAGTTAAACCTTCGACGAGGAAAGAACGAAGAAACTGTTGGAAGAAAATTGTGAGTGGGTTATATGGACACCGACAACGCTCCACAAGGTTCTACTAACTCAACGTTCGTGTAAATATCGCCAGCGATCCCCAAGGTGAGTTAATAAAGTCGCAAAACTTTCCAGGATAACATTCGTTTAATTCATTATTCCCCATCGTTCGATAATTCAAGCGCGGTCAATTGGCCTCATGGTCGATCACAATCACGCATCGTTTCCTCTCTAGATACAATTATCTAGGTAACCATAGCGTACATCGTCAAGGGCTAGTCAACGAGTTTTTTATCCCTCTTGTTTACCTTGTCGCGCTAACTAACCTCATGTATGTTTTCATATGTTCAGTATGTTCCATGGGAAAGAAAATTATCGAGACGCTTCATATTGTCACTCACTAATGTATAATACATTGCGTTCCTTGAGTTTCAATTACCATAAGCTCACAGTGACGATTGTTATCGACGTATCGATTCGTTCAGCCCGTGTTCGATAGGGAAATCGGCTACGCGGACATGTATACAGATCGAGGGGGTTTATGCGTCAGCTTTGAGAAATTTGCACACGACGAAACGCACGTTCGCAGTACCCTTGAGATTCGCGTTCACTGACTCTATATACCTACAAACACGGCCAATTTACTGCGGTAAGGGGCGCGCGGGAGTGATGCAGGAGAGGTATATTATGATCAGTCAACCGATCGGCGAGTGTGTCATAAAGTTTATGTCGTTGCAAAACAGTGAATCGTTCCGTAATATTTCTTTAGTCCTGCGCCCATTGACAAATGAGAATCTTGGAATTCCGTCTGGAAGGTACGATGTTAGCCGATTTAAGGAGCATTCGGACGACCGATATTATTGTCAATATTTAGGTTTTCAACATTATCGTACATAAGAGGTAGTTCTCTAAATGGTCAACATATATAGCCAGTACAATGTAGAATCTTTGAATTTTAAATATCCAAATAATATTGACAATAATGTCGATCGCCTGAATGCGCCTTAAGGGCCGAAGTTGTGTTGACGCCAAAGTTCATTTTTTTCTTTTTCATTATCGAATTGTTTTTCTTAACATCGTGGATGAATGGAAGTTTCCGAGGATTCACTGAATATTTTTTTCACTACTATTTCGTTACCTAGATTCTGCAATTTTACGGAATATCAAAAAAATTGTAGTACCTGTAACGTTAAAATGATAAAGTACATAATATATATGTTGCTTGGCTATTAATAGGCTAACGTGCTTTTAAGTTTGTAAGTACCTCAGATTTCTTAAGAAATAGAAAACTGAACAGTTTGCTCCAATATCTAAATTGTACTTGCTAGAAGAGAAAGAAAGGTATAAGTTTTATATTCGAAAGTGCAAGAGTTTATTATTATCAATATTTCTTGTAGCATGTTTGAAAAAGTCATTTGATTTTTGTTTGAGTTTTGTCTTGGTATACTTATATTACTGCAAAGTGGAAGCGCCTCTTTATTGCAGCAGTTCTTTTAATTATAGAATCTAATTGGAAATAGAAGAAATAGCGACGGCGAAAGTATTCAGCAAATTCTTGCAACTCCCTTTCATAGCTATTACATTGGGAAACAGAATTCAGTAATTGATTAAAAATAGTTGTAAATGTAATATCACGTTAATGTAGTATTGGCCCTTAATGGGTTAAAATAAACGATTTGATTGGTGGAGATATTGGTCGAGATACTCGTTGAAAAAGCAGCTCGAGCTTTAATCTCGGGTCGCAAGGGCTATCGAAACGTGGCACTCGTCTCTTTTTGCCACTCGGCTTTGGTAAAGTCGAAGGTCTGTTCAGTGCAGATCGAAGAGTTCCTTCGCGATTCTCGTCCCGAGCAGAGGTTCCAGAGGAAAAGAGGTAGAACTAGCGTCCGAGTCCATCAAAGTTTTCATTCGCGACATAGGATTCCCGGCTTTATATACTAACAAAAATTCGGCTCACGTCGAACCATGAAAGATAATGATGTTGTAATTGTCATTTTACAGAAAAAATTAACAAATAGTGCGAATAACAGTCTGATCGAATCATCGGAGAATTGAAGGAAGGATATCTGGAGTAATTTATGGTTGTTGTTTCTACCATTGTGATAAGCGAAATGACTAAAGTGTCAGGAATGATAGAGGCGGAAGACGCCGTTGACAAGCCAACTCTGGTACGACGTATGTCCAATATGTTGAAAGGTAAGGGAACCTGGTTAAGTTATATTAATTAACGATTTTAAGATTAATCGCTTTGAAATTGCAAGGTACGATCGTATCGCATCGTTTCCGATAATATCATTGTTAGTTTGTTAATAGAGCCTGTGTGAGCTTATATATTGTTTTTATTTTTAACAGATGGAAATAACAGTGGACCACCGTTGTTGTTTCGCCATGCCTCGATGCAGAAGATTCGCCATTGCTGCCAAAACCTAAATCTCTTTCCATATCTGCTCTACTCCTTCGGTAACTCGAAATCGCATCCAGTCGCACGAAAGGTGCATCATTGCCTTGGCCAGTTCCTTCAGCTCATTATCGCGAGGATCTTCTTCCTATGCAGGAGTTTCCGACAGTCGCTGCTACGCGGTATTCGTTCGAAGGAGTTTGAAGTAGCGGAGCTACCAAACAGCGCCGAATTCTGCAAGTTGACGCCACGATTCCGAATGACCAGGCTACAGAAACGAAAACAAGATAGCCGCCTGTTCTTGACCCTAGCTGTATACTTCGCCCCTCTGCTGTTAGTTTTCCAACTGATCGGACTGGCCAGTGCGATGGTCTTTGGAAAATACACGCCCGGTTTCATTTTTCTGATCTCCGCCCTGTTGTTCCTCGGATGCATCTCGCTCAAGATTCTCTTCCACGAGAGCGCCGAGGAGAGCCGTAAAAGTGTGAAAATCAAAATGGAATGATCATGTTCCGGCTGTCGTTGCCTATCTCAGCCATCACTCTGCGATCAGACTGTTTATCAGATAATAGACCAGAGAGTATTGAGTGTCTTGGTCTCTTTTACAGTTCCCCATTGTCGCATTTGATTACTTAAACGACGCGATGCCAGATAGAGCTTACATATTACCTGTGTATATCGCATGAAATTAGTTTGTCCATGCTTGTTCATGTCCTTTTTTTATTCCCTCATACTCTTCCTTTCTCACTCTCTCTTTCTCTCTCTTTTTCTTCCTTTCTCTCTTTCTATAATATACATATGTATGTTAGTTGCCCATCGATGGCTTTCTAGTTAGTCTAGAATTTCGAGTCGATTGGTTCGCAAGTTCCATGTTTTTTTTTTTTTACATTTCGTTATTATCGGACTGATACATGTAATCGTACGCGTAAGTAACGTAGTTGCAACTTTAGAGGATAGACAGTTTGTAACCACGTGCTTCAGATTACGAATACGGTCTTTTTTTGAAGAAGTTCGTACAACGTATGTATTACTTTTATCTACGCATAATTGTTATTCTTCCTTTTATTTCTCTTTTTTTTTTAACTTCTTTTCGTTTTCTCGGATTCCAACTTCCGAGAATTAATTAGCATTTTATAGGCGCCATATGAACGCTATGTACACATGTGAATGAAATGCAATTTACGAGTTACCTGGATAATGTATCGCGGTTAACCTTATCCTCTACGGCAGAAGACTGAAACTTTAACTCGTATATAAGACTCGTTTTAACTTGTATATAAAAGAGGAGAAGATATATATTAAAATATACTATGTTATATATGTATACATAATGCGAGAAAAAAATGATTTATTCTATATCGTAAGGTTATATTAGCTGTCACTCGTCAAAATGACTTGATGTGTCCACTAAAACGAGTTAAGGTAATCTGTGATCAAGTGGATCCAAGTGTATTTTTCGCGGCCATTCGCTATCCTACTTACTTAAGTACGATAAGGAGACATGTAACTTTGATCTTTTTTTTTTTAAATATACATTACATCTTACGTAAGACGTTGTACTTTTCTTTTCTTTTAAGATTATACGCATTTGCGGTTTAATCTATTTTTATCGTCAATGAAGTAAAAGTAAGAGGAAGAAGCAAATGTACATGGAAACGTCGACCAGACTATTGTATTGCTTTCCAGCGCTCCCATACGCTTTCGGCTGCATACCAGCAGCGTGTGCAATCACACGGGCGACGTAACTTTGTTCGTGCACGCTATGAAACAAATGTGCAAACGGTCCTAAATGACAAAAGTTCGTCGATTAATTTAATAATTATCGTGTTACTTTTTTTATATGTAATATATAAATCATACCTATTGCATAGACAGCGACATCACCGCCTCCGTGATAAGCTTCGTCAGATATGATAGTTGCCTGTTGACTGTACGTATACGCGGTTGTATTTTCTTCGGAAGGATCCATCCTGACGACGAAACCATTCTTGAGCGTGTACGCCATGTTATTCGGCCCCCCTGTGCTGTACGTCAGCGTTGTATATGGAATTCCATCGTGCTTGGACTTCTGAGCTACACCTGTAAGACGAATGAATTATTAATTCATATTAAAATATCATTTGAAATGTATTTAACATTAAAGTTTTACAATGTATTTCAGTAAGAAAGTTTAATTAGCTTTAACAAACAAAATGATTCGTAATATCTTAAAAAATACTTTGCCACAGAAATGAAATAAAGATTCATGAATATAAACAACGATTCTTTCGTTTTTCCTACAAATTTAACGGATCTTTTAACAATAAAGGAGATAAAATTGAGTCGAAAATGGTTTAAGAAACGCAACAGGATTTATCAGAAATACCTAGAATGTGCGAGCCCCTATTGCTGTAGCCATTAAAACTCATAGAATGAGTATGATCGCTGGTCACAATAATAAGAGTGTCTTGAGTGTCAACCATACCCAAGGTCGCATTAATTGCGTCTGAGAACCTAACAGTTTCTAGCAACGCCTGTGCAGCGTGGCCACGATGATGAGCATAATCAATGAGCCCGCCCTCGACCTAAAAATTACCATTTAATATATCTATTCAAAACGACATGTTTTTTTTTTTAATCTAATAAATATAAAGAGGAAGATAAGAACTAGACCATAAGAAGATAGCCATGTTTTGACTTTTGCAAGATCTTCAAGGCAGTCACGGTCATCTCTTCAAGACTTGGCTGTCCTTTGGGACCTTTTTCTCTATTCCAATCCATACTGATGTGGCCATTTGCAAAAACACCCAACAAATAATCAACTTTTTCAGTATCCACGTGAAACAATTCTTCGTTATTTTGAACGATCTTGAAGGAAAGATTTCTAGCAGTTTTGTCCTGCTTCCATTCCTCTATTAAATCTCTACCATCGTTTCTTTGGCCAGCCCAATTGTCTATAGGATCAAATTCAGTGCCTGTGGCATTGGATTTCAACATTTGTCTACCTCCTCCCATGATTACCTAAATCGAATACGTTTCTAATTATCATTTTTTATCGTAATCTTCATTTGTCGCTGTCGAACGTTTCAAGCAATTGTACTGAAGGAAACGACGAAGAATATACTTAACAATCTCTTAAATTGAAGTGAAACATTTTACTGAACTATCGCGATATATTATAGTTTGCCTTGATATTTTTCCCTGGCTGATCCTCCACGAGCTGTCTGGCGATGTCTTTGCACTTTTTGGCGGTCTTCGGCATTGTCGACTCGCACTCCCATTTTCTGTTCGCGCTGTGCGCGTACAGGGGTGCCGGAGTTGCGTGAGTCACCCTGGTGGTTGTCACGAATCCTGTAAAAGATCACAGTTTAGATTAGTTTACTCTTAATTTAGAATCGTTAAACGTTCTTATTAGGATATATGCTGCATAACAATACACCTTCTACAAATATGATTTTGTATCCTTCGCTTATTCTGAGTTCTTCGTCATTTTATCATTTTATTAAAAGGTTGAATCAATCGAAAAACACAATAAATATTCGAAAAAATCTTCGCGATAAAGAAATAAATATTTTCCAAAATTCTTAGCATTTTGATTTATGATATCCATCCATGTGGATAGAAAAATCTTCAGATAATATTAAGAAGCGACTTATCGCATTCCTACGATCTCAAAATTATTTAATCTTTTCCCTCCGAAAATTGTTTTGTTTAAAAAAGATAAAAATTATGAGTGCCAAATCTGGTATTATAGAATCCTTAGCCAATGCCAGATCATTAAAAAACTAATGAAAATATTCTTCTGTCGACATTAGAAGCGCGCTTTATCGACTTACATAGTAACGTCATATTCAATAATAATATTAGTGGCATTTATATATGAACGAAAAGTTGGACAACTACCTAATATGACAACTTATCGTTTACAATCTTGGCATTTGTTATCGCTGACCTGTGTCTTTGCCAACCGCCTGCGCCCACGAGATTATAGAGTCCACGTGGTAGTCAGCATTCAAGCTTGCAGAGCAATTATTCATTGCTACGTTTGAATCCACGCCGACTACGTTGTAATTTGTCTTCACTCCGCCGAATAGAGCTGTTGCTGTCGAAGCTGAATCTGGCACTTGCTTGTCAGTATTGTACGTCTATTTCAATATATTTTAATTTTAATTTTATTTTAATCATATTTTACTTTTAATATTAGTTGTCTATGTTTCTATAATTACAGAAGAATTTTCTATACGTAGAATATATGCTATAGTATACAATTTTTTCTAATTATTTGATTATAGAATTTTCTATATGAACGACATCTTCTATATTATAAAATCTTTTATGATCATATGATTATAAAAGAGTTTTTCTGTACGTGTATAGAATACATTCGACATTATAGAATTATACTACGATTATAGAAGATTGTGGGACGTAGACCTTAAGAATTCCTATATGAGGGAAAGTCTCCCAAGACAAATGACTGGTCTCACCAGCACGAAATATTCTACTAGCGGTAATTGTATCAGGACTCATGCCATCGCCCACGAAAATGATCACATTCTTCGCTGTATTCACATTCCATTTGTACGATAAAGCCTTCTCCAATTCTGCGCCAGCTAATTCCCGCCAATGTTTAGTATCTGAATACCGGGGAATTAAGTGATTCATTAAAAATTATGGAACGATTGAGCCTCGGTCCTTGGAGAATCTATGCGCGTATACATGCAGTCGTGGGCAGAATAAAACGGACACTTTTTCAAATAGAATAACTTCTTCAAAATTGGAACAAACGACTTGATTTTGTTTTCGATCAGCTGAAAGGACTAGTTCGCTAGATGAGGTGTAAAAAAATTTTGAAGATATTGAATTGAAATTTTGAAAATTGATCGGAATCGGGAAGGAAAAAAAGCAGAGGTTACTTTTTTTATCGGGGTCTGTAATGAAAATTTAAACAACACATTTTGAAGAGTTATATCAGTTATATACGTGCTCACGAAAGTTAAGCAGCGTCGGGCCAGGGCGGTCTAGGATGGATGACCGCTCTGTGCGGGTGTTGACGAAGAAAGCGCTAGAGCTGCCGCCCCCCGTTTTTTCGGACCCCTGGGGCAACTGGCAGTGGTAGCAACCCAGGATGAGGTCAATTTTGGCAACCCAGGATGCAGTCAATTGGATGCCTCCCTTCATACCAACAGGAGATTCGACGTCGAGGTGCTCCCGGTGAAATTCGAAAGAGACCCCGGGTCACCTTGGTAAACGTCAAAGGAGGAGGACCACCGTGGAGTTTTAGTCGGTAAGAGTCCGATACTACTCGGCTGTTGCGAGGCAACAGTGAGTGTCCATGAGGATTTCTCCACGAAAAAAAAAAAGTTATATACGTGCTGAAAATTTGGTGCTTGCTTCCGCGTCAATCGACTCAGATAAAGTTTTTGACACATGACTAACATAACTCCAACTAACATAAAACACGTTGTTTAAATTTTGTCTACAAGCCCAGATAAAGAATGTTGTAAAAAGTAAGCATTACTTTCTTCTCCAGCCGATTGCAATATTCTGAAATTTTATTACACGTCATTTAATTATTCAACTAATCGTCAACTAATTCTTTCAACTACTCCAAAAAAAAAAAAAAGAAGAAAAAAGAAAAAAAATCAATCTGTTTGGCTCAATTCTAAATCAGTTATTCTGTTTTAAAATATATGCGGTAAATTCTATCCACGATGTACGTACGAAGCATTTACACTTTGTATACTGATAAGATATGAAATTAACTGCGAACAAAATTTTATATTCTGACTAGAGAACCATCGTTGCTATGCATGAAAATTATTGTAAGCGCCTGACGAGATGAATGAGAGGAAATGCACGGAATATAAAGAAGCTGGAGAATTTTAAAGATAAGTATCGTTTGAATTATGTTGTCATTGGCAGAAGTCGGCTGTTTTGATGATTAATGGAAGCTCGCTGACGATCACAAAATAAATACATGCATGAATCGGAAATCGATGAAATTATTATACCTTCTTTGAGCGTGGTTCTAACGATCCCAATGTGAAAGAAACTGATATACAACGTGATAAGCCTTATTTTTATCATATCAGTGAGATACATTGTTGATAGTTGCGTGTCACGTCACGAAGGAGACGTTGATAGGTGTTCATGCTAAGAGCGACTAAATAAAAGAGCAATGTAAGTGTATAATTACCTTGTTGGCTTCGGATTAGAACGCTCTCTATTGAGAAAAAGGCTGTATTAAGTCGATCATGAAGAACTCTGTTTTATTTTTTCGATTATAAACATCTAGATTATCCTAGATCGTAGATCGTTGACCGAAGATTGATAGAGCAGAGAACGATCAGGAGGATTTAATATAGGATATTTTCAATTTTTCGGGCAAATTGCAGGGACATAAGCTTGTAAGTGAAAGTGAGAAGAAAATAATGTAATGTTGTAATAAGAGAAAAAAATGAGTATTTTCTTAGAAAGTTACAAGCAAATATTGAATGCAACGTAAAATATATGCTTGGTGAGAAAGATGAAATTTAAATAGAAATACTTTTGCATATTTCAGGTTAAACTTGACGATCTTACAATTACAATTTTGTAATATAATATTTGCAAACAAAACTTCATATTTTTAAGTGAAAATTATTTCCCTGGGGTTGGCTGGGAAAGCTGGAAACTGCTTAGGTTGGTGTAGCGAAAAGATAGGAAGGGATTAGCTAACATTCACTGTAACGTTTTATTTGATTTTTGTTCATATTCGTCGTCTATTCGTACAGATCGTAACACGTCGCGTAATACAATCCTTGTAGAACTATCTTCCACCTCTTCTCGCGTGTCTCACATTCTCAACGAAACTAGGAAAAATATAATCGATAAAATCTACCATTCCAAAATGTCTCTTCACGCTCTTTTCGTCCCTCTTAGCTCGACGTCTGATTCTACTTAAAAAACGCACAGTAAAAAAGAAACCAGACAATCTACGAATCTAATTATCGAACCTCGCTCTATCCAAGTCTTCACGCGTTCAAAACGATATCCATTAAAGGATTCACGAAGAAGCAAAGTTCCATTGCGTCTTATTTATTATTATTCTAATATTATTATTCTAATCAACCCCTTATTGTAATTAGTTATATAAGTCTGTAAATTTTGATTTTTCAGCACACGGAACCAGCTTCTTGTTGTGATGAATCCTTCCAAATAAAATAAATAAAATAATAGAATATCACCTATTAGATAAACGAATCACGTTTACTCTAAATTGATACTAAACACAGTTCTATTAATCTATCTTTGGCGAAGAACAGGTATCTTGAAAACGAACGAAAATTATTACTACGTGTATACGTTCTTAACTGACATTTGAGGTATCCTTTGATGGTCTTAATGACCATACGAATACGAATTCATCTCGTCAAGGCAATTGTTACGCGAGTATTACGCTGGAACGCGACATGATCTCTTGTGGCTGTAGGTGTGGCCAACTATTTGGGCTGCTCGAGGTCGCTGCTTCACTTTTAGCACTTTGCTTCGTCCACGTGATGCTATTTCTCCAATTTTTCTCGTCGATTATTGAGCGTCGATCGGTCGCAAGCTTCGTGGATAAAACTAGGGGGAGGGTAGGGGGGAGAAAGAGAATAATATGATCTAATTAAAACGGTAGATCAGACGCGAGGCAAAACGGTATTTCTTTTCGATTAGGAACGATTTTGAATAGTTGGCCACGACTGTTGAAGAAAGAACATCGCTATCGTAGAACTCTCGCTGTGACAATTGGCCTAATATAAACTCTCTACAAATCTCTCTTACACGATAAAGTACAATAAAGTTGTCCTCTGTACGCATTGAACGCGATACATGCACGTCGCGCTGTATCGACTACAGACGCCGCACGATTCGTCTCTCTCGTCTCACTTTTCCTTTCCCTGCTTTCTTATTTTAAGTTTTTTAAGTTTCAACTATTATTGCCAACAATTTTCGTGTTTTCTAGGTATTTTAGTTTGCTCTGCTTCTCCTTTCAGATGATTCTTTCGTTCATTCATGCGTGATGAACTCTCGTAGCTGAAGCCTTTCACGGTGTAACATAAGAGAGACCATTAAATACTATGAAATATGGTACTGCAAATTTTACACGTTAAATATACTTATTAATGCAATTGTTAATATTTGTTTCTCGTAAGAAGTGTTTGTATCTGGTTCTATAAACGCAAGGAATCTTGACGATAAACAAATGTGTAATTATTTCTTAAATCGCTCGTTCTGAATGTTTCGTTAAACTATCGTGTTATTAAAAGGTACAATCCATCCAAAGTAATGAATTTCCAAAAAGATCTTGACGATAAAGAAATGCCGAAAACGATGAAAAATGAAAACGATTTCATCACACTGCCAAAGGATGTTAAACTCGTCTAGTTTGTCTCTTCATTTCTTATACAGCATCGATCGTATCACTGATCAAGGCTAGCGAATCGTTATCTGTGCATCGTATTTTCCGGTCGTTTTGCTTCCAGATCAGTGGATCGAGTAAGACATAGAATTCGTCATCACAAAATTAAGGACCAAAATCTTATACAAACACATCAGACGCTAGAAGTCCAAATTATAGTCAGATCGTAAGAGACTTAATCTTCTACGATCAAACTATGGCAATGATAAAATCGTTGGACTTCGACGATCAGTATTAACGTCTAGTCTATTCTTTCCTCGTTTCTCGTCTGTTTCGAATTTCAGGCCACGTATACCGGAGAATCGTCCGCTGAATCTCAGCAAAAATATCCTACCTGCAGCGTCCGCTTTATTGGATGCGCGCGCGCGCGCATTTCAGACGATACATATACATACGTACACGATAAAATTGACTTTACGATGGCAGAAAACACTCGCACACTCTCTCACGCACGCACTCTTTTCCTTTCCTTCTCTCTGTTTCTGCGATCTCTTCTACTCAATCACTCTTTCTCGACACTTTCACCTTCCTCGTCTTCTCCCTGTTGCTTGTCCATCACTTCTTTTCGTTATTCGATTCGAGAAAGTCTCGCGAACGCAATGAAACGATCCGTGGTGTGAACGCGTGAAGATTCTCTCGGTTAGACCGCGGATTTTTATGTCAATTTATATGTTTTATGAACTTAATTAGAGATGAGAATTGAGCAGGAATGCCAAAGTGATTAACTTCGCTTCTCATTCATCTATCGCAAGAAAATAATACAAACCACGTTAAATTCTAAAGTAAATTTAAAAAACAGTATTTATAATATCATCATTTTCCAATACTTTAAGTTTATGGGACTGATCGATGTCACTTTTGAATGACTTCTATAAGAATTTAAAATACTTGATTCCTTAACGCACAATTTTTCCTCGGGCTTACTAATGCGAATCATTCAATTTCTTACACTGCAGATGGATATATTATATGTTTTATAATATATATACGTATTTTTTTTCAATTTTTTAATGCGCATATAAGATAATCGTAGCTCTTGATTCCATGTTCTTATATGTCATGTGCGTTAAGTGGTTGAAATATTTATGATAAATTAAAATATTTATTCTATGTATTTTTGCACGTTTAAATTTCGCATAGACACATAAAAATCCGCAGTGTAGTCTTGACACTCCTCCATTGAACCCTAAAGAAGCGTGCTTCTGCTTAACAGAGTTCGAGTGGCGCTCGAGTGGTTACTCAGAGAATTCGTCGACCACACGATGTGCTTGTTCTCCAGAATGCTCGAGACTCGTTTACGGATGAAACCGATGTAACAGGTAATAATTGACAGTCTACGTTACACGCTAATTGGCAGCGTCTTCGACGTTGTTAAACTCCACTGTTCGCAGCCTGACGATGAAGATCCGACCTTTCGCTGGATTTTTAACACATTAACTGCCTTTCATAGCGACTGAAATTTTTTTCTTGAACTCATCGACCTCTTTCCGACGCCAATTGAAAATCATTTGCGCGTGACGTCAACGTGGCATCATCAGCAGTCAACATGTTAACCAGACGATTCGACGTTTGAAGTTCGAGCAAAGACGCCAAGTAAAATTGCATTAATCACTACTGATATGTGCGCGATGTTTTTCTCGGATACAATAAAGATCGTCTGTCGAGTTTCTTCATCGCATTCCGTCGAATGCGTCGCGATTAAATCAAAGGAGAGTCTCTGCATCTTCGCTGAAGCAACAGCGAAAAACAATTCCATATTTAACGTTCGATGTTTCTCGAAATGTTTCTGCACGTTTCTTCGCTTCTGTTGCCGGTAACAGAAGTTGTTGCTTGCTGTTGCCTGTTTCTATTCGAAATGGTAAAGATCAAAGAAAAATAAGAAAGAAGAATTCCTTTACTGTGTGCAATTTGTGGCTTGCTTCACGATGCATTGAAATTGAAATGAAACTGAAATATTCCCGTGCTTCGGTGTGGATAAAACGTTGCTATTGATATTCATAGGATAGGTTTACCATTTAAAAGTTCACCAACAACAGGCAACAAAAGATTCCTCGTTATCGCTACAGAGAGGACGCAGTTTGATTCTCGTCGAGATTCGTTTGTACGCGAGTCTCGCACGAGCTCGTTCGAACAGAGAAAAACTGGAGACTTTCTCGAGAGACCGTTTGTTTGCTCTGTGAGAAAAACCTTACCTACGCAAGACGAAAGAAAGATAAAGGAAAAGAAAGGGAATGAAAACGATCTGATCGGAACGAGGTGATTCCCTCTCCTCGTCGAACGTGATCGATTTTTTTTTTATAGAAAAGATAACGGTCGACTAAACTGGTTCGAATTCCACGAATGATCGCTCCTGGGAACACGCCCTTTGATAACAGTCACTTTTTCCTCGCAAGTTCGATCGTTAAGAAATAAAAATTACCGGCAGTGCATAAATTAGGTCATAAGTTGGAGGAGGACGAACAACATTTGAACGCACGTTTCGTGCGTAACAAAATGACACAAGAAGAACGAAGTAGGGTGTAACTTACAAACGAATTCGTATCGGAAAAGTGAATCGACAAATCTCTTCTTTTCCAGAGATTATCATCTACCAATAATAGATGTCTGCAACCCTTGTTCTCTTTGTTCTTTAAGATTTTCACATCTGCACGCTTCGCTTCTTCATTTTTGTATATTTTTGATATCGCGTTGTTTTTCTTTTTTTTTTTTGTAAATCATTGTCGCGCGCTGTAAAAAATTGCTTTTGATTTTTGGCTGCTTGAGCTGGCTCCGGAGCGATGCTGGCTTGTTTTCCAATCATCGTGAGACTAAAACGAAAACTCGAAATTCCAAGTAACCGATCTCGTAGCAAGGACGAAGTGCCATCTTGTCTAATAATAATATAGAATATCGATCCAAACATTATTAATTCTACCCCGAGCATCATTTTATCCAGTATCGCTCATCGAACCGAGGGGTTGAAAAAGTATAGGGGCAAGGGGCAGAGGGCGAGAACAGTTTCAAAGAGGTTTAATCGCGGATTAGTCTCGTAACCGTGAATCGTATACTCGTGATATTCAACCTATTTTTTCTCCTTCTTTCGTTCTTCTTATCCGGGAATTGTAGGACATTACGTATAATATTTAATATGTATACAGTTACTCTTTCTCTCTCTCTCTCTCTCTTTGTTGTATGTCTTTCTTCTCCGTAACCCTTTGACTGAAGCTCTAACCTTCCGATAAAATCACAAATTCTTAGCTTCTTATTTGAGTTTAGTCAAAAGTGTTTTTAATACAAGTTAGAGAATAATATCCAACGAGTTCTCGAATTTACATGAACAAACATCATCACACACGACTGGTTACTGTGAAACGGGTAATTACCTTGCCTCCGCCCAGTGAAAGGGTTACAAGGGCAAAAGGGGATCTCTGAAATAGCGTCTAGTGTAACGTGGCGAAGGGTAATAGTTTTGTAAGTTATAGTTCATCGATTAATTAAGCTTCTCGAGCCGCGTCTCGAGAGAGAGAAGAGGATTAAATGAATCGATAAAACGCTACGCATCTACGGTAATCACGAAAAGTCGATAAACGAGGCACGCACTGCACTCGAAACTCTGCTTTCGTCATTTCTATCTATCGGTATTGTACTATCATTATTTTTTTCATTTTCTTTATTTTTTTCTTTTTACTATCCCGTCGTAGACACACTTTCGCGTGTTCTTCGATTAGTCGAACCCTCGCTTAGGCTTATCGTAGTGTATTTACGCGAATTGTTCGTCTCCCCCGAAGTGAAACGAGTACTCGTCTCGCGAATATGTACACATACACGCACACGCGCGCACACACGCATATACACACACGCACGCACATGTGCGCGAAGAAAAGGGTGAAATAATTCAATCGGCAGGGATGAAAGTGAAAAAGAACGTATATATGTGTCTCTTTAGCTGCCGAAATTAGTACTTTTAATCAGTACTCGATGAAGACCGCGGGAATTTTTTCGCGTTCAATTATCCCAAATTTTTGCATGTTTTCGTGTTTTTGTTCTTTTTTTTTGGGATAGTTTCAGGGATGAAGAACGAAAACAGGAAACGTTAGAGTTTCTAACGAACTAACGATGATTACTACAAATCGATTGGAGGAACAGGATTATCAATTTCATGATCGAATGATCGGAGATTGCTAACGAGCAAACTGCGGATGTTTATTTCGTATTTTTAGGAACATAATTAAAAAACTGGTCTTTCTAAACCTACGGAATATTACAAAGAGTACTTTTTTGTTTTATGTTATACTTTATATATTTCTGCATATAACGTGTACTCTGTACATTCTTGCACTTTGGAATTTTTCATAAATTCATAAACATCCGTAGTCTACTGATGAAGAATTGTTTTACGTGTCTCTTTTTTTCTTTTTTTTTTTTTTTCTTAGAATGTGACAAAGGGGAGATTTAACTGCGAATTAAACTACGTTTTCTCAAAGTATTGTCCGTGAAGCGGAATCGAAAAATAGGTCTCGGATCGGTGTGTTCGTTAACCGCTAAAACGACCGACGATTCAAGTTACGTTTAGTCAGATCGATGAGAATGATTTGATGGATGATCCTATAAAAAAAGTAACGACAAAACGTCACGAGGTTACTGTTCCTACAAAAAGGAAACGCCCAGGATAAAGGGTAAAGATTACGCGATAATCAAATAATAGCAACGTAGCGCTACGCTTTTCTCGAGTCTTCCTATCGATTAGTATTATTAGTCCGCGATAACTCGATATGACAGATTACTAAGTTTGGCCGCTTCTAGGTTATCTTAGATATACGTTTCTATATCGCCGCTATACGTTCCTCGCGTCCCTCGGGATTGCCTTTGGTTCAAGCTGTCTCGCGAAAGCCACACCTACGTCTCGCGCCCTTTTTATAAAATGTTAAAACGCCTTATCCTAATTGTTTGTCAAATAAAGCGATTAATATAGTCGATAAATAGACCCTTCCTCCCCGGAATGAAACGCTATCGTTGGCGACACCGTGCACTCTTCGATCTCAAAGAATCGAAAGAGACTGCACGTGCCTCGAGAAGAACACTAACTAGACTCTAAGAATTACAAAATGCTCGTGAATCCTTTGATTTCATTTTTTCTTTTTTAATAACTATCGCGTTCGCGATACAGCTTGAACGGGCCCCGAGCGCGATCAAGATCAATCGCATTGAAAATCCTTTGTTGAGGATTTTCGAATACTTTATTGATCGTTGTGAACTTCTACTTGTTGTTCCTATTCGACTCGAAGACTACTTTTACTCTCTAAGGAGAGCTTCCTCGGCCTCCTTTCGCCTCGCTTTCGCCTCCTTCTTCGCTCTTTTCTTCTCCTCCTTGGCCAATTTCTTGGCCTCCTTCTGTCTGGTCTTCTCCGCCTTTTCTTCCTCTTTCTGACGAGCCTTCTCCGCTTTCTCCCGCTCCTTCTCCCTCTCCTTCTCCTTCTTCGACTTCTGAATCTCCTGAACCACCGACAGCTTCGGAGCTGACTGAGGCCTCTTCGACGTGGACTTCGTCGATGATGAGGACGTCGAGCTGTTCACGTTGTTCGAATCTCTCGGGCTCGGCGACGTTTCCAATTGAGTCACGATTTTTTGAGCACATCTGGCGAATAGAAGTTGAAGATATATCGTATATTACATAGCAAACAAATTTAGTAATAGACAAATCAAATTTTCACGAAGCAGTTTTATAAGATACGAACTTGTGCATAAGTATTAGACACTTGCGAAAATTTAGATAAACGTGAATATTTATTGGGAAAGTAGAAGTCAAAGAATTACTATTTAAAGAACTGAATGGATCATTATTTCATTTGAAATACCAGTTGATGCGTATGAAACGAAGAACCTTGATGCTCATGAAAAGATCGAAAATCTGTATAAAAGATTTAATAATTTATTACCTTATCCTAGTGGATGCTTTTCCTGCACGATAGTCCCTCTGGAATTCCTTGATCGGCGGCAACCTGCGATCCCGATTTTCCCTCATCACTTCTTCCTCTTCCACGACCTGCTGAATCGGATCTTGATACTCCTAATAACAATGATGAACGAAACAAATTGAACTCTAACATTTTATCAATTTATTTTATGTTATTCTATTTTTTAATATACGTATATGAATTCGATTACTAGAATTTCCAAACAAATTTAAACAACCTGAATTCTCATTTTCATGGATTGCGTCTGCGAGCGTCTCAGAGTCGCGCCAGAAGGTTGCCTCACCCTCGTAGGTTTCCCAAGGTTAGAGCTTCCAGTGCTACTTGCAGAAGACGAACTCGAAGAGGATACGGAAGACACTCCTAAAACAGTGCAATAATGTTATAGAAGAGGTAATTCATTTTGTGATTTGTTAGGAACGTGGCGAACCGGAAATAGAGGATGAACCACTGGCCATAGAGTACAAAGAGGCGGAGGCTGGCACATTTCCGGCGACCCATCTACCGCCAGGGCCAGTCACTCCCACTGGCACTCCTGTCCCCATGTTATACTCTGACGCGCTTTGTGGCAAAACCCAAGACTTTCCAGACATCGAGTACTATAAAATTCATATTGCAAGATTTATCATAAGATGTTATAAAAATGCATTAAAGCTTTTAAAAGTATTATAAAAGGTATTATAAAAAGTAGGTAGTATGTCAGGAAGGATGAGAAGGTGTAAATGTTTTAGTCGATATAAAGTTTTGATGCTAAAATAAAATTAGGATTATATAGATATAATAAAGCTACGAAAGTAGAATGTAACGCAAAAAGGGCCCCTCGAACATAAACTAAGTAGCGTGAGTCGCTCGCTTAATCCTTAATTCAACCCTCAATTTGAAGTAAATTAATTAATTACACCCTAATCTCAAGCACTTGGTCCATACAATATCTAGCGCTTGAAAGTCAAATGTTTGTTAAAATATTCAGAAATTAATAAAATATCCAATTCACATTGTCCAAAATTTCCATTCATATGAAACTATCATACTAGCCCAAGAAAGTTTCATCGATTCATTTTTATCGAATACGACCAACGAGCAATCGCTTTGAAGTTATATTATAGAAACGAAATATCGGTTTCAGCAAGGTTGTACGAGCAGAACCAATAATTTACGGATGGTATCCCATGTTCGTGTTTAATATTTCACGAAATTAATTGCAGAGCCGCTGGTGTGAAAAAAGAGCCGGAATGATATTTATTAAAACTGTTCAAAAAAAGAATGGTCATACGTCATGCCTTACGAGCCCATTTGGCCTCGCTAGCAAGGCGACGAGTGCTTTCCCAGTTCGCTCCAATTAACGACGATTTTACACCCCTGCAATCACATCGGCGAGCACGAAGACCATTTTATTCTGGCTGCATACGTTTTTATGAAACTCCAAGTGAAAAAATTGCATCACGAAATAATCGTAAAACACAACATGTCGTAGGATGTTCTTCGACGAGGGTGAGAAATACCTAGGTAGGTGGATAGGTAGGTGGTAGGTAAGTAGGTAGTAGATAAATAGATAGTAGGTAGGTAGGTGATAAATAAGTAGGCATAGTAGGTGGGTAGAGGGAGAGAGTGTGAGAACTGGAAGAAAACAATGTTCATTATTTGTGTTACTTACGTCCCGAGGGATGAGGGTTTGTTTCAGGCGTAGGATTTTTGCTCTGCATATGACGCATCTCAGTGGTAAAAGTCTTTGTGACACCGCCATTTGTATCGTTTTGACGAAGCAACGTCTGTAAAATGATTCAAAGGAGAATGTAGTAAACGTAATTAAATTTGGTTGTAAATTATTATTGCTCATTTATGTATTTGTCTTATTGATAACGAGATAATGTCGAGATAATGAAGATTCTACTAAATTGACACAAAAACTACCAAATAGTATTTCAATCAATGACATCTAGAATGAATGATTACATTGACATGAATATATATGAATGCGAGAATATTGTATTATAGTATGCGAGATATAAAACGCACAAAAGGTTGCAGAGAAAAAATCATTTTACCTGCAAACAACCCGATGGCCGCAGGGAGCAGTTTGCATCGTGGCCCTGGCATTCACACAGATCACGCACTACGAGAAGGGAAAGAAGAATAATTAAAATTTAATCTCGACAAAGCGCATTAGCCTGATCATTCTTCACCCCATTTGAGATTCATCGAGCGATTCGCACGAGGAAACGAAAGATAAATCTGATGAACTCCCACTGGGAGTTTCTGGTTGGTCAGCAGAGACTTTCAGTGGCTAAACAAGTAACATTTGACCCAGCAAAGGATCACAAATTTCCTCAAAGAAGACAGTTTACGTAAGGATCAGGATCTAAGGTCTAAAAATTTGGTTGATGATACTTCAAAGACAAGTTGTTTTTTTATCAATTGATTTATTTCAATGTGCTAATCTACACTACATCAGCAGTTTCATAACCATTTCTAGAATTCTATGTCTATAACCTTAAAGCTACGACGTTCGTGGATTTATTTATCCCATGCCACCTGTAACATAATAGTGTTCTAGAAACATTCAATCTCATTATGATCCTCAATATTATCACTAGAATTACCAAGCTTAACAAAATTACCTGCTTTGTAATTAATAAAAAATGCACAAGTGCTTCTGACGAAATGAATGTTCACTTTTATCAACACAGAAACATAATTATCATATACTTTTTCATGTTTATATACCGTTTCCACGATAACAAGCTTGTAAATAAGTAAATTGTTGTTCAACAATTTAACTTTATTATAAAAGCATCATGTGCAGAAACGGAAATAAAACTTTTCTATGGCAAGTGTTCAAATATAATTTCTCGACTCGGTGTAGTTCTAGTGTCAATTTATATTTTATTCGCGCTTCTTAACCCACCTCCATGTTGACCTCCAGCACCAACGTTAGTACCCATGCCAACTCCAAATCCACCACCCATACCACCTCCCATATCACCACCTCCTCGCCCTCTTCCTCTACCACCGTCTCCACCTACTTGAGTAGCCCTTCTGCTTCTGTTCATATCTCCACTCACGAATCCAGACGATCCAGACTGCGACATTGTGTGCCCCGATTGAGCCATATCGTCAGGAGACATACCTGGGGGTGGGCCTGGAGGTGATCCTGGAGGTGGCCCGCATGGTGATCCATTCGGTGGTGGGCCGCAATTTTGAGAGCCACCTTGGGGGCTGCGTTTCTCTCGGTCGCTGTAAAGGCTGGCAGAACTGGAGGAACTAGACTCCGAGGGAGCTCCAAGGACCTCGAATTATTTTTTGAGATAGTTTAGTTTAGGTAGTTTGGACTTTCAGTTGTTATTTGGGTCATGATATAGCGAGGCAGTAGAGTATGTAAAATGAATTGATTCTTGATTTGACAAAAATAAATTGATTTCACATCTCGAGTCCTAGGCTTACTTAAGTTTGGAAATATATTGAAAATACATTGGAAATACATTTGGAAATACAAATAAAAAAGATGGCTGGAATGTAGATGTAATATAAAAAAACGAGATATGTATTGGTTTATGATATTTAAAGATTCAAGCGAATCTCTCATCTTTTTAATTATGCCCATAAAAATGACAATTTATATAGAAATCCATATACTGTGAATGTTTATGTAAATTCACACTTTTATGAACTATAACTAACAAAAAAATAGAATCAATAAAGGTTCGTTTTATCCATTGAATACTACAACGAGTAATTTACTTCACTTTATGCATTTCAGTATATCCCGTGTATTCTATACAATCTGAAACTTTTAAATATCTTAACGTATAAATATCGCAGTCTACTTATTGACTAGGTACTTAAGTTGCAAGTAGAAAAGCAAGAAATGTTTATTACTACCTTTTTAAATTATCCTCTCTTAATTTTTATGTCAACATGCTACAAAGAGTACATTGATTCTATATAAAAAATTTTCTCATACGATCCTAATGTAGGTTTTAGGTCTATTCATATTGTATCAATTCGTCAATTTAATGTATCAATTTAATTTAATTCGTGCAACCTCGGCATATACATGACCCAAATTATATGTATAAAAAAAGTGGATGTAGAAGGTTAGTAGAATTGAAGAAATAATTAAAATAATATCTTCTGTACTCGAAGCTTGATAAATAAAGGGAAAAGTTTGCTTACAGAGAGTCCCAGCAAAGCGACCACGCTGCAAACGAGGAGATACTTCATATTCACTGATATCTCGACACTCGACACTGTTTCTCTCGCTTTTGGCCCGTCGAATAAATAGTCACGACGTGATTACATGAAAAGGGGAGATGGAATGAGATGCATCAGATATTGCACAGGTGCATGGAAAAAGGATTCGCTGAAAAGGAAATGATGGTTGGGTGTCATTATCAGCTACCTCCATTGTCGCTTATTTTTCCACAGAAGCTACGATTCCTATCTCTTTGTTTTTTTTTCTTACGTTCTTTGTCACAATCATAGCCGCAGATAATGGAAGAATCCTCTCGTTCGCGATGTTAGTTGAAAAAATATTATTCTACAACACAGATGCACGAAAGATAATTACCGTAACTCGTCCGAATGTTATCGTTTGCCGAATCATTTATTTAGCACCGCGTTTAATGACAGCGATACTTATCTTCTCAGGAAACTAATTTGCTTACCGACGATAATAATGTCAACTACTGTCTCCAAATTATATAACCAGCCGACTTAAACGAAGCCTGTGTGCTTTGTTTTTCTACAAACATAATCGATTATTTCCTCTCGTACGATGCAACTTGCAAAAGTTATTTTCCTAATGTTCGTGAATGATTTATGATCGTTTGGCGTTCCTCGAAGACTTCAATTTTTTGATCTTTTATTTCTTATTTTTCATATTCAATGTGGCAGCTATTATTGATAATAAGAGTGGTGTTGGGATATAGATATTATTCAAAATATGTTTCGCAATGTTAGCACGAACTATGTCGCTCCGTGAAACCTCGAAGTTCATACGAGTACATGGTCCACTTGAATTTAAATAAATGGAAAATACTCCTTTTTTAATAGAATTTCAAGTAATTAATCTTCCTATCAACGAATCGTTCTTCTCGGTCATTAGGATTAAGTCTTTATTAAATCTCGAACCATCTGCTCGATGACATTTTGATACAAGATGATTTCTTTAAACAACAAATTTTCCTCGTTAGTCAGTAGAATCGAGTCCAGCTAATTCTATAATAATTTAGAATTTACAAGATGATTTCACTAAAAAACGAATTTTCTGATCAGTTCTTTGACGATATCAATAGAATAATTCTTCCACATGATAAATTTATTTATTTAATAAATTATCCATTTTCGTATAGTAACCTAAAATTCTCCAAGCATAATTACGAATAAAATATCCCTGTTTACCTCTTTGAGGCGTTATCTCCAAAGACCTAGAGGATTGTAATGGACATAACCAAATGAAGCGTCGATTAAATTGGAATATTAATAGCTGCTCGAGGGTGGACGAACATGTCAGGAATCGCAGGGTCGTAGCAACCACTTTGTCAGCTTCGTTAATCGACTTTTTCAACCCATTGAGCGGCCTATTCGCTCGGAAATTGCAACTTTTCTGGACCAGCGGCTGTCTTTCGAACGAACAGAAAGGCTTCTCCTCTCTATGCAGCGTCCATTTGACCGTCGAAAATTCTCTCTGCAACCCTTGTGTCGTCGCTCGTTTGGTGTATTAATTTCTTTCTGGGTCACTGTACCTGTCAGCTTCTCTTCCTTTTCTCCACTCCGATTCTGTCGTCGTTGAAAATAACTTGCATAGTTCAAAATAACGTGGATTTAGTTTTTAAGATCGAGGCCAGTCTCGAATGCCTGTTTTTAAGCTTTTCCTCTCGCGCAACGATTTTTTCCCTAATGTCTGAAATAGTCCACGTTCGTTCACCTCAAAATTTATTCAAACTAAAATTAAGTCTGATATGAAGTTGATTGGAAGACCCTGACGATCTTATTGTTTGAAAAGAAAGAAATCTGTTTTCACTGAAGTTCTTGTTAATTGGTCATTGATATTAATACTATTCATTTTGTTCATTTATTTCGTGAGAATTCATTTATTTCATTGCTATCGAATTTTTCATTTTTCTTGCTGAAATACTTTTTCAGTACCTCTGTAG
Organism: Bombus pyrosoma; assembly: GCF_014825855.1. Lineage (NCBI taxonomy): Eukaryota > Metazoa > Arthropoda > Insecta > Hymenoptera > Apidae > Bombus > Bombus pyrosoma. The sequence continues at coordinate 4,468,332 of NC_057783.1, forward strand.
TCTAATTTAATGTACTGAACGATTTTCCTATCAAAAAGTTTTCTTTCGATAATTTGATAATTTAAACAAACCGCCAATCTACCTAAGAAATGATATAAAAGCAACCTCTCCATTATAAATTGTATTTGTAACTCTTAAAAAATGTAGCATCTGTAATATACTTTATTATAAAATACTTAATTGATTAAATTAACAAAAACTTAAAGGTCTTGATGAATTTGAATAAATAACGAGACTGCTCCAAAACGTTTGACGCCTCTGGCTGCCGATCATTCGATTGCATATTAATTTCCAAAATTAAATTGCATCGTGTTAACAGCTCTGATAAAGAATAGAATCATCCAAGATCCTCTCATTTGTAATTTCGTAATTAAATTACACTTTGTCAAAACTAGACAACTTGTCGCGTACTATGTTCAATCGTAGTCAATTACTGTCTCATTTATTTACGAAAATCTTCAGACAAAATTTAACAACAGAACTTTCCAATCAGCAACTCTTCTCGATTAATTCAGATCCGTGGGAGATGATAGGTAGAAAGGGATGCTGCGTAAAAATGATAGAAATCTCATTGTCAATCGTGATTGATTCAATGAAATTTTTCCCCAGACATCAAAAGAGAACGATTTCTTTTATTCCGCTCTCTTTCCTCGCGAGGGTACCGCGCAAATCTCATTCCCTCGCCAATCATCGTCTCTCCTTCTGGCAAAATTACGAATTAGGCTTGATTATGCCTTGTCCCTGGCAATAAGAAGGAAAGTAACGAGGTTACCTCGAGCAACCTTGGAGAAAAAAAGGCGAAGGCAAACGCGTAAGAAAATGCAGCTGACCTAATATCCATTGGGACCAGTTGGGGGGGCCTCTCCCGCACAGTGTTCCAGAGGTATTAATTAAATCGAGGGTTACCTCGGCATTTCACTGCAAATTTCTCTCATTCTACGCCAGAATTAAGTGGTAATTTCTTCCTCTGCGGCTTTCCACTGAATCGAAATATCCGATTTTTATGACCAACTGCCGAGTGGGCCGAGAATTCTTCAAACCTGATTGACCAGGGGAAGGTCGTGCGCTACTAATCACTGCGAGTACTTTTTTCTTACTGTAATGTGGTTGATAGTAGATAAAATTAAAAATTTTTTTAAGTAGTTTTGCAGTGAAGATAAACCGAAGCTTCACAGAGAGAGAGGTAAAATTTTTTCTTAGAATTTAGCAAGGATTGCTAATTCGTGAAAGAAAGAATATTGTAGTTTATATTACAATTATACTGCTGATTTTTAAAAAGTAGAATTTTGTACTTTGTGTTATAACTAAACTGCGGATTTTTATGCACCTATGGAAGATTTAAAGGTGTAAAAGATGCATAGAATATACATAACGTGCAAAAATATATACGGTATCCAAAATATAGTACTCCTTATAATATTTAATAAATACAACAAATGTCTATCTAGACTCCATTTTTTAAATTATATTTATAAAAATATAAATTTGCATAAGTATCCACAGCCTAATTATTAGAATGGTAAAACGATTGACATTCGATTGACATGTTTAAGTCTAAGTGATTATTAACATTAGGAAAATTAGACATTTGAATGTCGGAATGGAATGTTTTTAAAAAATTATAGAGTATAATAAATATGATAAAGATCTATCGAAGAGAATCGTTTACATGCTCACCTCGTCTTCCTGAGAGGACGCTAACTCCGGTTCGTTCTTTTCCAGTTTCGTCAATAGTTTGTCCTGAAACAAAAACGTATTTGTTAGCAGAGATTTCGCTGAAAGTGACAGGTTAACAACTAACGTGAATCGATTTTTTCTCTGGAACAAACATGTTGAAGGCCTGGGCGTTTTCGTAGAAGGCTGAACAATTGTGATATAGTACTTCAATAATAGTTTCCGGTGCTATTATTGCACCGCGCGTACTAGGAATCGATCGATATGTTATGTCTTTATCAGTTCCCTTGGATTTTTCTTTTTTACAAACCACTTTACCTGATTAGATTCCACGATTGCAAAATTTTGTCACTACAACTCCCTTCATTTGTTATTTGCGCCTAAAATAAAATTAAATGATTCACGACAAAAATAACCTTTATCGATATTGACTTTATTTATTTTCATGATATTCGCAAAACTTTAGTCCTACTTTTTTAATATCTCCAATTATCTATACTGTAACCTTGTGATAAATAAAATAGAAAGTCATTTATCTTCTCCAGACATTGAAAATTAATTCCGGATAATAAAATTGCGAAGTTTATAAGCTGATTAGTTTAGTTCCTGAGAGACTTGCAAAGAGAATTTCGTAGAAGTCAAACTGTCCCCCGGAAAATTGTTAGGATGTCGATTGAAAGGGACGTTCTTGAGCGAGGTTTAAATAGAAAATTAGGCGGCCCGTGATTCGAGATGGTCCACGGCTAGTGCGTCACAGTGAAAAGTTGCTGTACCAATGTTGCACGGTGGTGGGGATATTTTGCGCATCATCCCCCTAATATCTAGAAAGCACCCTGACCCAGATACACGTACGTGCGGAACAACCGGACGGTCCTCTAGCAGGATCATCCGACATCAAATGAAAACCTCCGCGACATTCGCAATCGGGTTTTATGTCAGGCGTTTTGTAAGGATTGCCGCAACGAAACGTACGTGGCAATGTTCGTGGCGATACATCGGAAATTTCGTCCCAGTCAATTTCGAATATCTGCTTTATCGTCAGCGAAATTTCGAGCCAGTTCCAATCTTATTTATCGTTATCGTTAGCGATGTGGTCGAGTTCTGTATTTCCACGATTTCGAGCCAATCGTAATCCTGATACGAAGTTCCACTTTATGATGTTTCATTTACTAGATATTAGATATTACGTTTTATTTTTGTGCATTTATGGGATATTTTGATTTCGAATTTCAAAGCGAGCACGACCGCGTTCGACAATTTTTAACATTTGAAAACATTGCAGTTGGAGTACAAAAGCTATAAAGCTATTGTATGTTAATCGTTTTCGGTTGGCTTACAGATAAGTTTCTGGAAAATTGAACAGTAATTATGTATATTGCTATTAAAATAGAGGAATTTCGAAGGAATGGAGTTGATCGATTTGAATATCGATTGATTTTAATGATTCGTATAGGAAATTATATACAACGTGTTTTCAATTTTGTTCGTACTCGGTATCATAAATAGGAAATTATCGCAAGAAACTGACACGCAATAAACTTGATCCCATTGCTGGTTATTGTTCTTTTGGGTAGTTTCGCCATTTCTGAAAGTAGTTCGTAGCGTGTAATCACAGTCGATTAAACTCCTCAAAATTCTACAATCGTTAGGATAATGGAATTACCGCGAGGAAATTGTGCAATTTCTATTCGATACAGAGCCGATCGGCAGCGTATTTGCAATCGTTTCCATCGGAGTGAAGAAGTCCATCAAGCATTCGATTAGTTTGCAATTTATTGCTTCCAATTTTCTCGGTAATTGTTATAGCGCGTCGATCGACACCAAATCGATCGAGCAATAGTCTATATACATATTTTCTCATACCGATGAAATCTTCACGAAAGAGTCAATTTGTCAAGCTCGTATCTAAATGATCGTAGATTCCGGTTGACAGACTGCTCCTGGAGAAAATAAATCAGTGGTGTAAGACTTTTTCCAAACAGGAGAAAGGTATTTATGCTGTGTGAATTTAGATCAACGGATCAGTGGTAATTATGAAACATTTTTCTTTAATTAAATGTGTTTTTCTCAGGACCGTATTTTTCAATGTAGCCGACACGATCGCTCAGACTTTAATCTGTTTTCTTTTCATTTTCAATCTTTGCGCATATTTTCCATGGATATATTATTTAACAGATAAAACAAAATTATCGAAAAACGATCTTTCTAGCATAGAAAACACAATAGAAAAAAATAAATATCTAAAATGTTATTTTAAAAAGTGTCATTTTCTGTATTTTTAATATCTTTTATTTCATTCTGGCTCGCGCCAGCCACGCGTTTGGTCAGTATACTGTCAGTCAATGGAACTCTTATTTCTTCCAAGGTTCATACTACTATACTACTAATAATAGTAGTATTTGTTTATCGTGTTGGATTTTCCTCCATTACAATCTTAGAATTAGATGAACATTCGATGATAATTATATTTATTCTCAAGACTCGTACTAAGTGACATATAATTGACACAATTCTGATTATTTTTGCTTCGAAATGTTAATGAATATTTCTAAAACGCAAACAGATATATGCGCAAATAATATAATCGATGCTATAAAAGTTTATGGTTTCTTCGTAAAAAGGTTGCAAAGGAATGTAAACAATGACACTTTAGGCTCAAATATCCCCGTAAATCTGATTGCTTCGAATTTTTCACCGGACACTAATGGCCCAGAACAATTTTACGATAGAAATTGTCTAAAATTGGAAGAAAAACGAGGCTGGCGTCATGCTCGAGATCCTCCATCCGAGGTGCTATAGATCTCGACTCTCGATTTCTGCCAGTTTTGCTTCTGCAGCTATCGCTGACAGGAATCCGGTTCTTTCAGTGATCCTCTTGTCTTAAGCTTCTTTTATCGACATGATACCACTCTTTCTAACCTCTTTGTTGTGTCGTGTAATCATCATCAGAAGAGGTAATAATCAATGAATAATGATCGTTCGTTAAAATCCTCGCGAGTGTTCGATGATCGTTTATGTGAATCCTTTTCTATTGATCTCGATTAATTCTACGAGCTAATTAGTTAATTAGTTCTATGGTTCGTTCGAACGAAATGCAGTGAATTCAGTTGAAAGTGGTAGAGTATCTGTTTTCCTTCTTTGTTCTAAAAGAGGCACTTTTCTAATGCGCGCGTATTCGGAACGAAGGAGGCGAATAATGGCGTCCATTTAAATTTTCGGCGGATTGCCTTAGCGTTCTACAAAAAAAGAGCCCCTGAATGGTTCTTTTCACGGATAGGATACGATGTCTGTGAAAATTTCGGTGCCTTTTGTATGTTAAAAAATGTTATTCATCCGCCGTATTTCCTAGCTGAAATATATTACTGTTTAAAGTTATCCATTTGCCTATTTTCGACGAAGCGTATTTTGATAATAAAATTTGGCATAAAAATGGAACTGTTACTATTTTATTCTATATAATCGCCGTAGTTCTGTACAATAGCATACCGACGGGATTCAACTGATCTTTGGAAGGCAATCCAATATTGAAAGTGGGGATTGTATCATAATTATCAAATCTTATAGAACTATTTTATCATTCGACACACTCTTTATCTTCAGATTCCTTTTATTTTCTGAATTACAAGTCGCATCTTCTAAATCGATAGAGAGAGTTCCAGTGTTAATACAAGCGGTGCTATTTGAACGATACATATATGTATGTAATAGTGCAATGTATATAGTAACAGTAAAATTGCATTACTGCTCCTTTTTAATAGGTACTTTATAGTCGTGTGTAGTCTAAATTTTGCCGATTTTTACGAATGATAGTGTATATATACAATAATATCTTTCGTAAATATCGTTGTAACTGTTTAATACCTTAATTGAATGTTTTCTAATAAGAGGAAAGTTTTTGATAGGAAGCTTCAGAATAGGAAACTTGCTGGGAAACAATTAAGGATATTTCGAAATAGAATGATCAAACTTTGAACAATCTAGAATGTTTCGAAACAACTTAGAACGTTTAGGACAGAAAACTTCTTGGGAAACGATTTAGAGGAGTGTTTAATGCACCAACACATGTAACGTATGTACTGCTGTACTTTCACTTTAAAGTTCGAAGAGTAGGTAACAAGCTACATGAGATTCAATGGGAATCCATTACCATAAATTAAACGCATTAACCAGAGCGTGCTATACACCAGCTTTCTAAGATACTATTACTAAAAACCTACTAATCGACTAATAAATTCGCCTGAGCGCTGTTATCACGTGGAATAACGATTGCACGTTACGCTGTCGTATTATCGCGATGGTCGTAGTAAATAATTTCACGTTACAACAAGATCATGGCTATCAAGCCACTGTGTCGTATTAGATTAACAGTACTAATCGATATTACGACAGCCTAGCTTCCTCGAAGCGATTCCGTCTCGCTTGACTTTTCACACCACGGTTTATCGTCACGTCGCAACAATACTTGCAGTTGATTAACTTCTTCTTAGACTTTCGAACACTTTCACCGTCGTTGAAGAAACCTTCGTCGGAGTTAGATAGACTAGGTTTGTGGAAAACGATCAGCTGTCAATTTTGTGGACATAAAAGAGAATCAGTTTACGATGTTGTTATGCTACAATTTGTTTAATCAGTTATGTAATATCCATCGTCTTTTATCGTCGCACCGTTTTGTAATCCTACTTATATCACCGTCGTAGGAAGAAGTTACTTTTGATACAGAGAAGAATAGAATAGAATACATAAATAATCTTGCAAAGAAAAATGGTGATAGTCTGATGCTATGTCTAGAGGACAGGCATTTTTAATAATGTGAAGAAGAATTTCAACTAGTTTATAGCTATTTTGAAATTTATATCGCGTAACTAGAAAAATAGACTTCGTCTTCTTCCATGTCTGATCACTACGATTGCTCGATCTACGTTAATTTGTAAATTCAAATGAGAGTCAACTATCTTAGAAACATACAACGCCATTCTTATAAAACGACTTTGCCATAAACTGCGGCGTATGATCCAGCTCGAAGCTGATTTTCTCGATACGATGAAAAATCAACGCTATTTTTTTCACCAACCCAAAACCTTTTTGACTTCAAAATGGAATGAAATTGTATCTCTAACGTAGGATAAAAAAAAAAAAACTTAAGCAAGTTACTTAATGACATATCGTTGGACTAGGACAATTCAATATGACACAAAATCCTTCGTCGTCCAGCGATCCTGGAATCAAGGTAAACCATTTTATTGCGCGTTTATTCTGCTCGCAGACAATCTATTATTCGATAAGTCTAGGGTTGAAGTTAGAGAAACATTCATCGTCGATGCGGTCCGTTTCGATAAAAATTTAATCGCCAGGAGGCACGATAGTGGATCACGCGATAGATCGGCCTGTAACGAGACAGAACAGAAACACTGGGTATCCTTCGTCCTCGGCCGAAATTACGGACAGTATCTCGGGACGGTAAGCGACGTGGCAAAATTTACCAGGCCATAAACGCCGTTGCTGATTTACGTTCCACTCGCGCATGGAATTCCGGTTTGCGACGCTTTGTGAACGTTCGTCGTTTATGGTTTCTACTGAAATATTAAACCACGCTGCATCTCTCACTGTGTATCGTGTGCGTGACATTTCCTTCCTTTGACTTGATGAAAGAACGATAAATTTGCCAGTGGATACAACGAATTCATGGTCAATGTGATTTGCAATAGCGAAGAGAAACGTTCGCTAAATGTATCAAGTGCGGTAATTTTTATTATATTTGTTTCCAAGCGAAGGTTCAAGTTAGTAAGTTTAGTGCTTCCAGTGTTGCTTTGAGTATGCGTGCAACTAAATATCTTCTCGATAAATTTGGTTGAATACAAAAATTCGTGGTAGTCTCAATTAAGAAGACAGCCGTAATTGTGAGTTATGCTTTCAACCTCGTCGTTTCATCAAATTCGAATGTAAGAAACTTTCTTGGTTTGGTTTGGAAGATTTTTGTAATCTTTTCCGATCGGCGTGATCTACCGTATAAATCTGTTGTTCTTACAAATCATCCTGCCGTATCTCTAATGGAAATAGTGAAAGAATTTCTCTGTCGGGAGAAAGGAGTACCGAACAGGAGAGAGGAGAATTTAGATCGCGAAGTGGATTCGGTAACGCACGCGATATCACGTGCCGTTTTCAGGTTCAATGACGAAGACCGCGACGATTGGTCGAGGCCAGGCATCGCCATGCAAAAACAACAACGAACATTCCAAGTTACGTTCGCTTTCTGCCACCAGGTGAGAATCCACTGCACGTCACAACGTTGCCAGCTGGTACCTGTTCTTATTGTTGTCCTATCGACGTGGACCGAGATATAGAGTACCTGCTTTTTACCAGGTGCGTACGTGATTAGTCAAAAAATTCTTAGGACTTGTTCAATCTTACTAGCGACAATGTAGGAAAATAGAAAACTGTTTTATTAAATTGTTATATATAGAGTTCATTAGATAGACTTGCGATAAATGTCTAACTAACTATCTTTAATTATCAAATTTTCAAGTAACAATTTTGCGATATAAATAAAAATATTCTACTAACGACGGTATGAAGAAGCCTCAGACTTCATCTAGATCATTATTCTCTGTTATATTAGGAGGAATCCAACTTGTGGGACGACGTTAAATATTTCAGACCCGTACTCCTTGCGGAAGAGTAATTTTAACGACAGATATCCAACAGTAATTTTCATTCACGGATACAGCGGGAGTGCGAGGGCAGGAAGTGCCACGGCAATAAGAGACGGTACTCTTCAAGTTATTCACGTGTTATAGTCAGCGTCGAATCATTTTTAATTAAATCCTCCTCCTCACGGATCATTATTATGGTCCGTTTTCTCGTTTAAAATTAATCCCCTAAACTTTAAGATATCTATCAACATACGTTCGTTCCTTAATTCATATTCGGTATTTATTTCCTACTGGAATAATTTTTTACTTTGAAATTGTGTTTTACGATTCAACAAATTCAGCGAAAGTTTACTTTTTGAAATTAAGTCAAACTGTATTTAAAAATTCAGGAAATTTACTGACTGCGATAAAACAATTAGCATACATTGGGTCAAATAATATTGAAATATTATACAACAAGTTTGATCATTACGTGCAAAGTTTAAAATTGAATTTTAAAATGTCGAAGCTTGGGTGACACGAATAATCCTACTTTGCTATATTGGACGTATTTAGTAATCGTCTCGTAACGACTAAATTTAGATCATTGAACATTATCGATTGGCAAAGTGTTCGTTTTGCAGACACAGAATTTCTCAATGAATTTATGTGGAATATTCCGATATACATACGTATATTATCAGATTTGCCAAGACAGAGCTTGGTAGACAGAAACTGATGGAACTAGGCTGGGGACATTAGTAGCTACAAGAATCAAGCAGACAAGCCACTGTAAGACATTTTGACAGGATGATAAATCGTGAATCTCTTGAAAGTTCACCCTTTCACTATGGAAACTTCCCCGTACACGCGGGATCCATATTTCTGGCTCGACTATGACATTCACTCTGCTCCTTTTCAACGGTGAACTCTACTGTGCTGGCCACAGACAAGTTTCCAAATCGTTGGGAACTTTCCGCGACTCGTTTCCATACCAGTGGAATTGAAACGAGTAAACTTGAACTTGAACTACATCCATCAGATGACTAATATCTTTTGAGAAAAATATATGTATATTTATGGCTTCTGACCATTGAACTAGGACCACGTGCTAAAATTTAAATTTTCCATCTATGAAACGACATCATATAGACGGTAAATTTCTTTCTTGGATTGTAACAAATTATTCAATACGTAAACGATTATCTGTATGCAGATACATACATAACAATTACTTGAGAAATTTATATAGAATTATTTTACCCATATATATTCTTATTTAATCGAGATTTATTATATCATCATTAACGGTAATTTATAAGCTATGCATTTGAAACGTTTTAACATTAACTTTACAAATCTTTAGTGTTAACATTAATCGTATGCTATCGTAGAATGAAATATTGCTTGATATGGACCATTGAACCAACACGACGACGTTATATCATAAATAGAAAATTGTCTTTTGCTATCCAAATTATTATTACCATAGAATTTCCTTGCATCTTCTAATTTTATAAAAAAAATTTCAAAAATATTGAGTGGCTCTAGTTCAATCGCCAAGATACAATAGGTCCCTTGTTCCCTCTCAAGAATACAATTTTTGCTTCTGATAAAAAGTTACTGACCATCTTTCAGTTTACCTGAAACGAGGCGAGTACAATATAATCTTAGTGCATTGGACCAAATTGGCCGGTCTGCCATGGTACGTGACAGCGGTTCGAAACACGAGAATAGTCGGACCTCAGGTCGCTCGTCTGGTGAATTGGCTGGACGCTCAGGGAGCGATATCCCTAGCCAGCTTGCACGTAATTGGTTTCAGCTTGGGGGCCGAGATCGCTGGTTTCATGGGGAAAGCTCTTGCTCCACGAAAGGTATGGAAATTTCGCTTATCCAGTGTAATAAGAAATTTCACTTTCACCAAAGCTGTTCAATCTGAATTCAGGTTGGAAGGATCACAGGATTGGACGCAGCCTATCCTCTTTATATGAACACGGGCGGAGACGGGCATCTGACAAAGACTGACGCCATGTTCGTCGACGTGATTCACACCGATGGTGGAAACTTTGGCTTCCCGAATCCCTTGGGTCATGTCGATTTTTATCCGAACGGTGGCAAACCTATTCAGCCTGGATGCAATTTGGACAGTGTTATTCAGAGAAGTGTGTCGAGACTCATCAACCAGTATAGTATGTACTGAATCTTCTGCGAACTATGAACTCATTCTTTATTAAAATCCTTCTTTATTAGACCAAAAGCCTAAAAAAGACTAAAAAGATTGGCGTAAGAGAGGTCGATGATATTTGTCACAAAGCTAGGATTTATCAATGTCGAGGACCGAAGCGCATAATTTCAGACCTTTTCAGACCTTAAAGTCTATCATGAAGGAAATTTTACCGTAGTAATATCATTGTTATGTTCTTTATAATTATCGCAAACAGTAACTTTACTTATTAGATTATATTGAATCGTGGTAAAACACAACATTTGAAGCTTTAATATTTAAAATTATTCTATAGATTTTGACAAATAACAGAAATACCCAAAAATATTTCATAATATCATTTCATAATACTTTCACCAGGAAAAGAAAAAAATAAAAAAAAGATAAACCGAAAAATGGCCAGTGACTTTTTAGAAAAAGAAGAATTTTATTCTTGGAAGGGAATAAATTATCTATGTATCTTGGTCTTTGAACTAGAACCACTCGATATTTAAAAAATTCTTTTATGGAATTAAAATTGTAGATTAGTTTTTCTTTGCAAAGGAATTCTATGAATAAATATAAAAGAATAATCATTAAAATAGCGTTAAAGCTTAAATTGCGTTAAAGCTTTATATCACAACCTCACTATATCGCTTCCATAATTTAATTTCTCTTAATGAATCGCTATTTCTTTCTGTCTAGTCGTCTGTGGACATAACAGAGCATGGATGTTTTATGCGGAATCCGTGACAAATCCGTTTGGATTCCCTGCCAGTCAGTGTCCAAAATGGCACCCGAATATCCAGGCACATTGCATGTGGACACCTGATGTCTTAATGGGCTTTGCGGTGGATTCTAGAGTCAGAGGGAAGTTTTATCTAAGAACCAACGCGCAAGCACCCTTCGCGAGGAACGCAACTGGATACATAAGAAAATGATATTAGTTTGGATGAACCAGACGAGCAAAAAATCTCAATTCTTTGAGTATAGTCCGAGAAAAAAGAGGAAACGAAGATTCTAAGTAACTACTGGACGCTCAAAGTGTAACGACAATATTCACAAGAAACTGCACAGTTCATTCTAGTTTCATTAAGTCACAAAAACGGCGAGGAACATCGTGGAATAATTTTTTCGTAGGAGAAGATTAAAAGTAGACAAATTTGAACAGCACCGATACTAGAAACGATCGAAGTAAGAATATTCAGTAAAGACATTCTCACAGAAATATCGAGATAATGTTCTGGAATAATTCCTTGACGAAAAATATGAAAATAAATATTGATAGATTATAATGATCCTGAAAATCGATGCTCGAAGCTAAGAATATCGAGAAATGGCGAAGCGTTCTCACGAAAATGGCAGGAAACTTTATAAAACAATCTCTTCGCAGGGGAAAATAAAAAATCGATAGATTGATAGACAAGAAAATTGATATAAAGGTTCCTGTTATCAATTGTGAAGAATGTCAATAAAGTTGACTACCATCGAACGCGTAGTTTCCCTCCTTTACGACCACGGATAGGGGACACGAGGCAAAATGGTCTGCAATTTAGCATTATTTCCGATGCGGCTTGGCTACTCACGAAATATGGAAATTCCAAGGTCGATTGTCTTCTTATTTTCTATTTTAGACAATCGATGAGGATTGGAACGACTCCCCGAGGCGGGAGTAATTGTATTAAACATTTCACAATTCATCAGTTCGCAAACAGGAGCACAATGAGGAGCGAAGATCATGAAAAAAACGGAATTGGATGATCTCCAATACTGTTCTGAACTTTTGCTTTATTGTAATATCACTGGGTCAGAGATGTTCAAAAATTATGTAGTCTTTGGAAGATAGTTATAAATAAGAAGAGAAATATCTATAATATTCGACGACTAACAATATCAAATAATTCTCCAATCCCTAAAGTATTTCATATATCAGCGATGATTTTACTGGATAATTAATAAAATGAAGAAATTTTAACTTAGACCTTCGTTCGATAGGAATAATTTAGTCGTTCTAATATAATTTTGATTAACGTTCTTTGTGAATGACATTTATTATCTGTTAATGACGAAATTGTTTCTGTCGACTGAAAATATCGATGATGTAATGGTATTTGCACGACAGAAGTCATTTTTAAATTACTGGTGTTTATAGGAGTACCTTTATGGGAAGGTATAAAAATGCACACAATAATGTAAATAACACACATAATGTAAAAAACATACATATGCAAAATATCCAAGATAAAATACCTGTTACAATATTTATTAGATGGAATAAAGTATCTAAGCTTTTTTTATACGTAACTGCACGACGAGAAATACTGCAAAATCTCTAAATATTTATAAATAAAAAGGAACGTATCAACAAATCTTTCATGTTCTACGTTTTAGACGAATCACTTGTCAGATGCATTTCAAAGAAATCAAAAGTACCCTATAAAACTCGAACGTATCCTGTTGGCGTCAAAGACTTTCCAATTCGTCGAGACAACAAAAACGTTTCTAAAAACGGAAGCTACTATCCTCCTTCACCCTTTTTACCTTTACCAGAACACGGAGAGCGTGGATACTTTCCAATGATCCAGGCATCCACGCGAGACAATGCTTTTCTCAGTTTTTCACAAGCAGCGTTTTCCACGTCGGTTTCGTGTGCAGAATGGGTGCAGTCATTTCCAAGCACGAAAGAAATCGAACCAGCTTGAATTGCATCGTGCTATCAGCCTAGTTTCTCCCTTCCTGATAATTAAAAATTAACGAGAACCTCTTACAACGCTTATTGTTAACGATTCTTCCAACCTCTCCTTTATCTCAAGGACGACTGAACTTTTCGATGAGAATTTTTGGTATCCCGAGCGCGAAAACAGAAGTTTCGAAAAGCTGCCACTCTAAAATCCAAATGTTTAGCCAAGAGTGCATCGAATCAGCTAGTATCTGGTATTTTCGAACGAATCCAGAGTTCGAGTGGTCTGAAGCGCTCTCGAAAAGTCGATGGAAGCGCATAGTGGAGACTTTCGTAAGGTGGTTACGTAACGGTGGTGGTCTAAAACGATTATCCAAATACCGGTTGAAATTTGTTAACGATTATTTAGCCAAGCTACGAATAGAAGACCAAATAGTGGACCAAAGAAAAAAGAATCCAAGCAAACTCGAGGAGCGTGTCTTGAGAAGTAGTCGAGGGTGCACTTAGATGAATCGTAGACGTAGTTCACAATAGAGTGCAATTCCGAGGAATCGATGAAATGATTTATGTAAAGTGGTGAACTGTGTTTGTCCGACTCCTCTTCCTCAGACTACCTCGACCGAATTATCTTCAATACAGTGAATGACACTTTTTCAAGCGAAGTATTGTTATTTTTGACGAGTGGATACCAAAGAGAAGAATCGATTTTTTAAACTCAGGAATGGGTGTTATATGTATGTATAAAATTATTCAAAAGTATTCTATATACTATCTACATATTATTTTGAAACTGAAGAAATCTAAAGTTCGATCATTTCCTGCGTGCCATCATTATTTCGTCGTAAATTATATAAGCAGTGAATTGTCCTTTATATTACTCATTACATCGATAAACCTTCACATTTGAGCATTAGTTATATAAATAATACACCTCGGTATTTAACGAGATCATTTTTAATGTCAATCATACGTTTAAAGTAACTATTCACTTGTCTTGCTTTATAATTTTATCAATATGATATAATTTGATTGTATCAATTATTATTAATCTTGGAAAGTTTTGTGTAATACGTTTAAAATATTCAAATACTCTTTTGGATCACGGTAGATAGGATATCAAAATGAATTTAGCAAATCACGTACTTAATTGTAATATATCGCATCTACGTTTATCAATAGATGATTCAAGTTTCTCTCCTATTCATTAATTCTCCACTAGTTGTACACTTTGGGAAAATTCACGTAAGCGCTGCTACTATGAATCGATCAAAATGTCCGGATACTTATAAGCGTTGAGTGTACCTGCACGCGAAATCTTGCAATCTGTACTGTCGGTCAGTCAACCCGGCATGTACGTTAAAAAATTCACCACTGACAGGTCGATAACGATCGACGACCTATGGCCAGGGTTATAGATGACCCTAGTCTTGAAAGACCACTGGTTGTAAAGACCGGACACGAACGTACCGTGCATCGTCCACGTTCGACCACATTTCTCTCTGCTGTCATGGAAATCCCACGAGTGTCGTGACCAGCTGTGTTCTCGTCACCTTGTATAGAAAACCAAGCCGAGTTTCGCGCGAGAAACCGATTATCCCTGTTGTTATGGACGCTAATGGCTCTTTAATTAAAGTTTCGCTGACGGCGATCATTCAAAGTCCGATCGAAGACGTTCGAATTACTGGAAGAAACTCCACTTTTTTGCCGTAAACTAGTCCGTTCTTTCACTGACGTCCCAATTAAGTGAACTTAAAAATTCTTCTACGAGATTCAACTATAAAAGGAACTTAAGCCCAAGTGTTGGAAAGTACGCTCCAGACTGTAAGTACCGGAATACTTATGGAAACTTAAGCGAACTTGAGAATTCATTAAGAAATTATTCAAACATTTAAGAATTATTATCTCGTCCGAAACGGTGTTATTTCATTTGAATCGTTGATCTTGCTCGAGCACAAAATTCTGATCTGTTGATCGTCTCTTTATTATTTTAGGTTAACATTCGAATTCCGCGTGAAGAAAGTAGGAAATCGCAGTATTGGTGAGTGGAGGTGTACAGTCGATGTTGGTTTTAGAGTCGAAATTCCATTTCCTGCAGCAGATTTCCAGAAGCGCGAAAAGCACAGGTTATTTATGTGGCGACTCAATAAGTGAAACGACAAGAGAATATCTAGGAGCCGGGGAAATTCTCTGTGGTTTTAAGACACGTTTCACTTCCACCTGGAATATCCCCCGGAGAGTCTAATGTTGTACCCGTTAAATCTATGCTTAGCTTTCTGACTGAGCGAATTGAAATTTATTTCGAGACTAATTTCCGAAAAGCTCAAAATACCAGCGGTCGCATATTTCTCCTTACATAGAAATTTGTTACTAGGATCGATAAGGTGAGATTGGGTTTGCTAAATGTTAAGTGAGGCACAAAATTGCTATTCAAAAATATGTTCCTTCTTTGCGAAGATCTGTGATGTACGATCAATATATAATAGCTATCTAGAAAAAAATAAAACATCAAATACACGGAAATGATATAATGATAAGGACTTGGAAGGACAGCGATTATCTTGATTTTATAAATAAGAAATTCATGACGTATTTCATTGTAGAGGAAAGTTCATGAATTTTTTAATAAAAATTATATATATATATATATTAAAATTCAATTTCCATCGTACATTAATATAATACAATATTAATGCCTGATATATTCTAACGAAATCGCTGACTATGTTCATCACAGCGACCAGGTTTCCCAGAATAAAACGAAGTGGAATCCAATAAGTGGAGTTTTAAATATAATATATATTGATGATAGTAATATCATTACAGGGACTCGAATTCACCATACATACGCTATTCTTGGCAAAATATCAATGAATCCAATAATTATGTAATTATTAAGTAATAAAACATATCTGGTGACAGTGGAGACATACACATGTATTGGATAATAAAATAAAAAATATTCACGATAACAAAAAGCTTGCATCGATGCATCGATGAAAAGTATCCGGAAATTTCTCAGCAAATTGATTCCAATGAGACATCATAACGTTATTGGGTTTACTATCGCTGTCAGTGACAGTGTTGAAATCGATGGAATGGAATGAAGTCTAGTTGGCGCAGTCTCGGCTGCATTCAAATCACAGCGGTGTATCGAGGCTTCGATCCAGCATCGATGAAGGTGCATTGTCCCCCGCGGAAATAGAAAACGAAACACGAAATGTCTGGAACCTCTCTGCAGAGCAGAGACAGGGCGCCTATCTGGACTCGCTCGTATCGATTTCCACCTTTGTTCCTTTGTTCTTGGCGGCTCAGATTATGAACACGTCAGTACGATACCAGTCGATGCGTTATTCCGCCCCCGCTGCATTACATTCCGTCTGTACACGATTGTGTTCCTGGAACAGCTCGTGTGTCCAAGGGGTTGTCTACCCCTTCGACCACCCTCTCTTTACTCAGCGTTTCCTGGCGTGTTGCACGCCACGTGAAATCTAATTTTTTAACGGAACTGGAAGTGAATCATGTTTCTACGATATGAGTTATGTACCTTCGGAGCTGAGAATTTTACCCTTCTAGACAGCTTTCGCATGGAAATACCAATATACTGTGCGAGGTACGTATATGTCAGAAATTTTTGATAGCTGAGTGCGGTATACTGCTTGGATGAAACATTTAAAACTGTATGCAACTCTATGGAATTGCATTCGACTTTATGGAATTCTATGGAAATACGAACAGAGTATGTGAGATATGTGTACGTTATTCTGTTAATTCTATATAGCTGTATACGATATATGTATACGTCTTGGACGAATTATACAGAACTGCATAGAACTGTATGGAATTCCATAGAAATTTGTGGAATTGTATGGCCAATTCTTACAATTCTAAGATAAATGGAATAGAGTGTTTCTCAGTCTTCTTATCAGAAACCTTGACCCTCGACGGTGTCATAAATTAAACCCTCTCCTGTACTACGTCGTGGGCTAGTGGGAACCAATGATTTTGCGAATGCGAGCACATTTCTAGCATCGTTAGTATATTTCGTCGGTTAGAATATTCACTCATTCTTAGCAGCAGAACGTTAGATGTTATGCTGCGTGTTTTGTAACTTCTTAAATAAATCTCACTGACTTTTGCGAACTTGTGCTTCATTTCGTTGGAACTTTTTTACATGAATAACAATGGTACAATTTCACTGTGCTAGAAGATTAATGTGTGACAATGTCGAGTATGTTCTGGTGACGTCACGCGATTATTTCCGCGAAGGAAAAACTTACGCAGCCGGCAGTGACGCTCGAGGCAGTAACGCCTCATTAACGCTTTCCATAAATGACGTGATCCTTCGTCACGTGCCACCACTTGTTTCCACATCCCTTGTGTCACGCTTCATCCTCCGCTTTTTCAGTCTCCTCATCCGGTTGCTCTCATAATTTTGTATGTCATTCCATGTGACTTCGCCCGACTCGCACGCGTGAGATAAAGATTTCTTTGCTTTTTTCCCATGAAATTTTTAGATCACAGACTTTTCGTCCTTAAATCGAAGAAAAGAGCAAAGAAACTGAGAAATCTTGTTGCTTCGTGTATTTCTCCATGGCCCATTTAATGCATCTTCTGAAACGAAACGGCAGCCTAACGTTCAGGAAATGTAACAAGTCTCTGGAGGTTGCTACCGGTTGGAGACCAGTCTATAAACGTTCATCTTCGCCGGAATAGGTTGTCATGCTCCGCTATCAGCGTAAAGACGCTTGTAACAGTAAACAGTTCGCTCTAAATTTGTAGGCGAAGAGGCACTTTACAGTGTAATAGGTAGTGTAATACAGACTGGCTGTTACTCATTGAACATAAAACAAGATAAGTAACGCTACATTTAACAACGTTGTTCACCGTGAAATCTATGCAGAAACTAATGTCTGCAGTCTGTTATTTTCCATACAATTTTGATTTTCATTCCCCAGCAGCATGAATGTCATGCTCAATATCAGTATCGATTCCTAAGGTTTTCTACCTTTTAGCTGCTTTAATATTCACATCGTCTACATAAGAACTATATTTAAAAAAAAAAATATCATCTTCTAAATCAATAGCACCGTTGCTCGCACAATTAAATAAAGTATCCGCATAAAATTCACCATCTTTTCATTTTTAATATTTTTTCTTGCAGCACCTAAAGTACACGGTATTTCCCTATACTTTTATCGCATATTAAATGGTGTCTCGTAATATACAAACTTATATAATCTGTGCAAACAAACAAGATTGCATCTCAATATGTTGTAGCTTATGCGACTCAAACAACCATACCTTACTATAATCTTAATTATATATACGACGATTATGGTATTACCATATTCCACCGCGAAAACAAATTACGCCACAGTCTGCGTATACATGGAGCCTCATTAAGCCTGAAGGCAAACTGAAATATCATGACTATTCTATTTCTGCCGTGTGCTGTAGTTCGTCCAGAAATCTCGCCTCCCAGTAATTAAACTCTTCGTTTCAATTGCACTGGGCTTCCCAGCTTCGGTCTTTTTCCACGCTATTTCTGTCCTCTTTCTGATTCTCCGAAAGGCGTCGAACTCGTGAAATCGAGATGAATTTCCGATTTAAAAAGCTTCGTTCAACGGAACGCGATTTTCTAAAGCCTCGTCATCTTCGAGGTTAGGTTAATTTTAATTGGTCTCCAATGCACCAGTTTTACGGCGAGCTTGAGAAAATTGTAGCGCTCGAAATAATCATGATATTTTTTTTTCTCATCCCTTCACCCTATTCCAAACCCATTTTGTCTCGCAATTCCATTCTACCGACCGTTTTCCTTCCATTACGGTGAATTATACGCGGTACAGTTTCATTCATCCTTGAAGATGCAACCAGACAATAGCTGCGAATCCACTCACGCGTTGCTATTTC
Source organism: Bombus pyrosoma (assembly GCF_014825855.1). Taxonomy (NCBI): domain Eukaryota; kingdom Metazoa; phylum Arthropoda; class Insecta; order Hymenoptera; family Apidae; genus Bombus; species Bombus pyrosoma. The sequence continues at coordinate 4,487,428 of NC_057783.1, forward strand.
ACAGGAAGTTTCTCGGCGGCCATTAATGACAACGGGGAGAGTTGCATCGTCACGGAAGCACCGAATTATGTCTTCCAGCTTGAACGAATCTCCATTAGACAACATTTTATCGTGTCGATTCCGCGATTTTATCCGAAACACTCAGCAAGCTCCAAGAGTTGGAGATTTTAAGAAACTCGGCATCCTTTCCCTCTTGCTTTTAACTTGGAAATTATTTTTTACATAATCTATCCGCGAAGTAATACGGAATAAAATATGACGATACGTTGAAAGACATTACGATCCGATAATTGCGAAATTTAATTTAAACTCGATTCGATCTAAAACTTTTAAGGCGCTTTGGAAATTTTAAAGACCTCCATGATTTATTTTTGCTTTTAGTTTCAAAGGCTTTTTACAACTATTTCAATGCAAAATAGCACAAAATGAATTCAACGGATATATAACAAAATATTAAGATTCACAGATTGTGATATCTCATATAAAACCTTCGGTACGTTTTAAAATTTCGTTTGCTTCTATCTCGCATCAGAAAATGTTGCAAAACTATCTAGCCGAAAAATAACGTCGAATGAAAATCAATCTGCGATCCGAAGACTACAAAACTGAATTTAACTGATTAGATAAACATCGAAATTATACAGAGTAGTTTCAGTCAGTGATCGAGTTGCATTCCAAGCTTTAGTCGGAGATTAAGTTATGCTCGGTGAAATTTTACGATTTCAATTCGATATCCGTCGATGTATCGCAGCGTGTCTATTGCAAAAATTTCAACGAAGATATTCAATGCAGGTTCTAAACTCTGACGAAATTGGTACTGGAAAATCCTCTGGAGTTAGATAACAGAAACTCTAAACCGAAATGCTCGGTTACACAAGTAGCGTGGGACTATTTGTCGCGAGATCCGAAACGAAGAATGCTTTCAAACTCGTAATCCGATTTCGTGGGCGTTTTAAACGTCCCATGATTACCCTCCATCCACGTGAAAGCTAACAAACTTTCCTCTTCTTTCCCTAGGGTAAATTTCTCGTTCAAAAATACTCCGTAACACGTATCGAAGAAAGATATTAGAAAAGTTTTCAAGTTTTCGTGCTTCAATATAATATTCATCGTTATTTATGGTCGTTTTTCAACTATCTGACGATACATCGAGCTCGACTCATTTTTGCTGGTGAATTTTTAAATTTCTGTTATCGGACATGCTCTGCCAGCGAATATTTAAATATTGGAAAATTTGTAAAAGATATTTTCAAGAGTTACAAGAGAAACGCGATAAATTAAGAATTATACGTGTCGACCTCCCTTGACTTCTACTTCATCGAAGTAGCTTGTACGAATTTCGTGGAAAATTCAGCGAAATAATAGTCAGATACTTAAATAAATTTAATCTTCGTTGCGAATATGGAAATTCAACTGACGCAAGTGTTGCTTTAATGGAATATAAAGGAAAATACGTGCAGGTAGATAATGTCATTTTGACGATCATTACGAACCACCCTTATCGTTCTAACCGCAGCACAGAAACACAAAGATAAATGGCGAACATCCTTTACAACAACGTCGTTAATTTTTAAGATTGCTCCAACGTCCAAGTGCACGGTTAAGAGGCTCTTGTTGAAGCTTTGAGAGCTAGGTCCAGCAGTAATTAGGCCTGTGGAATATTCAATTACCGAACCATTTTGTTCTATGCGAGCCTGCACCGATCTATCAATTTCTTTCGCTTTATTAGAAATTCCTATTAATCGTTGGATTTAATTGCTTATTTAAAAACGTTCAAATAATAAAGATAAACCGGCTGACATACGTATTAAGCACGCAACGCAAAACATATTCGATGTACATTTATTGGGAAATTCAAGCAAATTTTAATATTTAATCTTGGATTTAATATTTTATTTCATATTTAATCTTGGATTTAATATTTTATCTCATATTTCATGTTATAAGACAAATATGATATGGCGGAAATAATAGGTTTAGGGTAAAATAATTAGAAAAATAAAAAAGGGCAGTGGAAAGTATTTGCATGTACCGAATATGATATTTTATGCAGACACAGTTATCCAAGACGTATACCCAACAGTAATACCAAAACACGTGTTTCGATGCATCGTAGATTAAAGAAGTTTTACATACAGGTTGAGAAATAGAAAGAATGACTGTAATGGATGACGATACGTCCCAAGGTAATTCTTAAGGAGAATACTGGGTTGCTACATGCTACATATAGCTTTTGTGGCACCATTGAGAGCTATCGGCAAATAGAATTTCATTATACATAAATGGAACTACACATACTACTTAGAGAATAGTAATTAACCCATACTCTTCCAAAGAAGAATGTATTACAGTTTGAGCTATTACATTATTGTGCACGTTGTAAAAAAAATTCTTATTTTAAAATATTAATCAACACATTGACTCTTGCTATTTTCTTCTCTTCGCATTCCCATTCCAAGACTCATGCGCTCAACGATGAATCGATTTATGAGAAATTTCGGGATGCGAAAACGCAGAGATTGCATGTAATACGAGAAAACATATTAAATATTCAAGGTATAATAATTATAACATTCAGTGGACGAAATAAATTTCTGCCCAAATTCCATTTCTTGAATTATATACATAAAGGTACGAATTTATGTAAATGTCCCTAGCCATTTAATTAATTGTAAATGGAAAGAAACTACCCACGTTTCATGAATAATTGTACAAGATAAAAAAGATATACATGCAATACGGAAGAAAAAGGGATGGATCAGCTAGAATGCGCTTGGTATTCGAGCGAGCTGGGTTGAACGTGGCGTGAACACATGCGATATTCAACGAGTACCGAGAAAATGCAGCCGGGGATATTCATCCCGGGACGTTCGAGCAACAGTTTTTCTTGCGAGCAACCCCACTGGAGCGTATTCGAGTCTGCCTGGAATCCAATAAAAGGAGCGAGGTCGATCTTCGCCGGTCATCGCTTTAAAACAATAGCACGAGACAGAAGAAAAATGCAATGGAGAATGTTCAAGATACTCTCCACGATGTTCCAGCATGTTCTCTTGCACGATCGATATTTCCTTTGCCTTTTTATTTTACGATGAAAATACTCGTCTAACTGTTTCGTTTAATTAAAGACTTTTCTTGTGGCCTGTCAAAAAAAAAAAAAAAAAAAGAAAAAGAAAAAAAAAGGGAGAAAGAAGAAAAAAGGGGACCAAACTAAAATACGTTAACGTCGATCAATTATAGAGATAATCGCCGAAACCTGTGTTCTGGAAAGTGAACAAGCCTCGTAATCTAACGGAAGCAGAAAGCTGCATCGATCGGCATTTCTAAGGTCTGCGCATTATGGGGGTTCATGCGGTCGGTCTAATAGTATTATCAACCCTTAAAGCTGGACTGCTTTCAGGTCATTGGCCAGTCAGCTGCATTCTTTCCATTTTTTTTCTCCCTCCTTATCTTCCTTTCTTTTTTCTCTCTTTGTTCTTCGTCCGCTTCACTCTCCTTAATTAACTTGGTTTCATTCGAGGAAATTAACACGAAAGCGCTCTAAAAATGGCACGACCCACACATGCACAGGATATACACTACCGTCCGGTTCATTGTCACAAAGGGAGAGTTCATTGGCGCCACCCGTGCGTTACGTCGCTAGCTTCGGATAAGGTCACAATAGAGACCCTCTTGAACTGCAATTTTCGACAAGATGCAACTTCAACGCTAAGAATATCGCGGGGCTAGTTATTCACACGAAGTTACAGGGATTCGATTCTGTGTAATCGAGCAGCAGGTTAAGATTAAAAAAATTCCTAAGTTACGGAAAATTCTATGCAATGAGAAGTGGGAGTATAACGTAGGACGTGGTCACGCAACAAGAAGTATAGTTTTTTCAGGAAAATTAATTGGATGTGCTTATCTGAACCCTTCAGGTATTGAATTATGTCAGTGGGATATTTTTATCGCCAGTCTTCTTTTAGGTATTTAAGAGCCGATAACAATTATTCTAAACATAAATATTTCTTGCATATTCGTAATTCGTTATTTTCGCTCAATCAAATAGCTATTTTGGTTTCTATCTTTTACTTTCTTTACGTGGAACGTACGTAGAATGTTTTCAACGTGACATAGAAAGTTAAAAATACCAGTAGACACAAGATATTGTAGTTATAATATATTGATACGTTCGCTACTGCATATGGTGCATCGATTCAATTATTTAAGTAGCGCGACTGATACAACTGTTGCATTTTAATTTCTGTGTATTTCGACGAAATGCGACTTCAACGATGAGTAGTAGCACTCTAATAATAGTGAATTTATTAAACGCGTTACTGGAATGAATGTTAGTAGTTTCTAACATTGGAATAAGGCTGAAGCAATTACGAAATATTACTTTACTGAAAAAAAAAGAAAAAGAAGAGAAGAAACTGGTTCATTAATAAAATGACAAATCGAAATGGAAAGTGGCAAGAAGAATTTGCAAATACATAATAGGTCGACTGTTAATGGGAAGGAAACCCGCTTTTTTCCTTTTTTCACGTAGCAAAGGTATTCCGGCAGGTCAGACGAACGACGTTAAGGTTCACGTACACCAGGTGATCGCGATCTTAACGCGGAGTTGGCGTGCACCTTATCTGGCACAATGTCTAGCTGCCAGTTGAGTTACGAAGTCCTTCGAACCAGCAAGAAGGACTTGACTTTCCAGCAACTTTTACCTGACCACTTCCACGTGCTACTGTCAAGGTTGAGGTTTCAGGATCAAGTCTCGTGGCTTCGAGATCCAAAAGCTACGTCGACTCTTGCTTAAAACGTCTCCAAAACTAAAAACTTTATCTTTATAGATGACAATAAATGCTTTTCTATTATCAGAATTTACCAATATATCACGAGAGCCTACATACCCTCTTATTACTGGAATTTGTTAATTACATGAAAATGTGATCCATTAAGAACGGAAACATTATTTGTCTTAAGAACCCAAGGAAGATGTAGCAAAAGAGACAGCCAGTCACTATGAAAATTATTTTTATATATCCATTTCGTAAAACGAGGTAAACTTTCATTAAAATACTGTATTTTAGCACTACGTTACGTCATTTGTTCTTCACTAATCACATTACAATGATTATTCAGACGACAATGTGATCGAAAAAGATATCATTCGTCGTTTATGTGATTTCTATGGTCCGATCTACAAAGAAATTTATTACACAAAAATTCGCTACCCCTGAAACCCATTTAAATTCTCTTCAAGACATTTCTCTCTAGAACTGAACCATTTAAGATTCTAATCTTAAGTGATTTATCCTGAACTATCTACACGTCCAAATCCGATTAAAAGTAGGAAAAATGTTTGAAGTTTTCGCTGGTCCTAATTCGATAATGAGAGACTGTGAGTTCTATTCGACGATCGGACAATTCACGTGGCGAAATGATCAATGCCAGGGTGTCTACACATGCAAGGTCAAGACCCATTCTTCGATCACTACACACACACAGACATCGGTTTCGAGCGTTTACTCGCACGCGAGCGCGTTTGGAATATTTCAAAAATTACAAAAGCAAGACCTGCACTAGCAACAGTACCGATAATCTAACGATTCGTTGCAGTCATTAATGATCCCGAGGTTGGTTATTAAGGTCGCAGCAAGCTGGATATCGCGATAAGCTCGAAAAATTCCAAGGCTCCCCCAGTCGTCGTTTATCGACACGCGAGTTCCAGCAACGGGTCCACGACCAATTCGATTTTCCACTGGAACTTTCGTGACTGAAGGGTCTGATTAGCCCTTTAAGTGCGGATACATTTTCATAAATTGCTCCCTTCAAACGCAGGGAAAGAAGAAATAACGAAGATACAATAGCTCACGAAAGTATCCGAAATAGAGATAATATATTACCTGTGTTGTACGAAACGTTTCGAAATTTCGTTAACGCTACAACGAGACACAATTATCACGATTAGATCGATAAAGTTTGAAACAAATATGAAAATGTCACGACATTTTCTAATTCTTTCGTTATAACATATTACAGACAAATAAATTCCTCATAGTCAAACCGCGAATTTCTATGCATTTCTATATCTTTATAATCAAAGAGATGATATCTAAGTAGAAATTTGTTTCACCTATGTTCGTTACAACACTCTGCTCGGAATATTTTACAATATTCTTGCGTAGTATATATGAATTTTTTACTTTTTGCGCTTTTACATTTTCCATTGATGCACGAAAATCCGCATATCACACAACGTACAACAAGCTTCGCGATTCCCTGCAAAAGGTTGAACATTGAATTTTGAGATATAGAAACTTGTCTCGAATAACCCTATCTTACCGTGTTCCCTTTTCTACCAGTTGAATGATCCGCATAATATTCACGAATCGAACATTCGAACCGATAGGAATATTCCTATCATATCCTTGTTTCCAGTCACCGACAGGAGGAATCGAGACAGACAGTAAATCAGAGTGGTGACGGTGGCTAAATGGATTCGAGAAATTCCAGTTAGGTGGGACAGAAATGTTGGCCATAGTAACCGAACCAAATATCCAGGCTATCCGACCAGTCGCCGATCCAGAGGCCGTGAATATTGCTGCTTGGCATCCATCCTGACAGGGACACTTTTTCCATTTTCATTTTCCACGTATCATGCCAAAACTGCGACTGACCTACTCAACTCTGCTGGATGGAGGCAATTTCCCAAGGTGACCTTACGATAATTATCTCCGGGTGCAGAAACTTCAGTTCGCCTATTAAGAGTTGGACAAATTGCCTTCATAAAGCGCTATTGGGCGTGAGTTCAAGAGTACACAAGATAATATCGTTGGTTCTTTAAAGGAAGAGAAGAAATCGAATCTCTGATGTACGATCGGAGCGCGATACAAATCAGAGTCTTAAGTTGGGAGATTGAGTACGCTGGGTATACTGAAATCGATATTTGTTCAGCGTGTGCGACTATCGTGGCCTGTTTTTCGCGATTAAAATGATTCAAAGAGAAAAAGTAAGTCTGATTAATTATTGACATTTAGCCTGGTGATAGATCGCCAGTTTTGTCGGCTTCCGAGTACCCAATTTAGTGCGATGCTTAAAAATCTTCCAAAGAGCTTACATTATTTCAGATCGGCTGTGTGTTACGGAGATTGTAGCCAAAATCGTCTTGCTTTGGACTCGACATAGATAAATTTAATGCAATGCTTGTAAATCCTAAAAATACGTTAGAAGACAAACTACACAGAAGAAGGTAAAAAGGATATGTGTTGGGATATAAAATTGAAGGTAGGTCTGTGAGCAAAGAAGGACATTCAATACGGCTGGAAATATACAGTAATAAATGGCTTTAGCCTTTCGGAGGTGTTACAGAGGCTTTCGAGTGAGGGATGATCGCGTTAACCTCGGGTAATTGAACCCTCTTTCCCTTCCCCTTGCTTTCCTATAGTAAAGGCTGTCTCATCCTTTCGAGTCTACTTTCTCGGATACCGTGTGTTTAGATACGCCTCTTCCCGGCTGTCGTCCCTAGTAATCATCGCGAGAATGTCTTGAAAGCTTCTTAACAACGATGCAACACGATTATACGAAAGGGCACGAGTTCATTGAAAGAAGAGAATCGACGAAGCTCTGGATATTTAGGGGAGGCGTTCTCTTCACTTGCCGAAACTCGATGAAAATATAATGAACACTGGACGAAGCTGCGCTATTTCGAACGAAGAAATCAAGTCGCCTTTTCTTTATGCAGACGACAGAACCGTGGAACAGCCACAACAGGTGGATTCAGAGAGTCGCATAAAATGATTATTAAGAGAAACAGGATATATTCTATGAATTCTCTGATTTTTAGTGTAGTTTACTGGTATATCTGTAGCGATAATATCCTTTGTATACGTATCTAAATGTACAAAAGATTTAGGTGATATTTTTAATGAATTCTCTTTACGTAGAAACAAATCTTTCTGTTTTAAAAGATTCTTAAAAACACGCAGTATTAATTATTACAAATTAAATACTTGTTCAAAAAGTAGGCACAATTAATTTTACGAATTGCAAATTATTTGAAGATCTTATTTGACGTAAAATTGTAAGAAGCCATAATCATCTACGAACTTGTAACTTATCAATTCATTAAATATCATTAGTTGATACATTATTTAAAGGATCCAAGTATTCCTACATTCATCTATATATCATTACAAAACCTTTCCTTTCAGTAAATGATCCAAGACTTTTGTACAATGTTGTACATTTTCGCAGAGAGCTTCTTCTGAAAGAATTTCAAATATCGGATAGCATCGTCAGTTGGTAATTTATTGTACAAAAGAACTCTCGAGTATCTTTACATTCATTCGTAACAACGAAATCTTTCCTTTTAATAAATGGTCCAAGACTTTCGTAGGTACAATACCATACACCTACACAGGGGGTTTCTTTCGCAAGAATTTTAAATATTTGATCGCATTGTCAGTTGATAATTTATCGTAAAAAAGAGTCCTCGAGTATCCCGACATTCATTCGTAATAACGAAATCTTTCTTTTTAATCAATGGTCCAAGACTTTTGTATTCTACAGTACTCTACATTTTCATATTAAATTCATATTTCATTTAAATTCGCTAAATATTGGATTGGACCATTCTACAACACTAATATTAAAATCCAAATTACTTACGATCTTATGATGAAGATGCTGAAGCTCCCTTTCGGTGACCCGCCTTCGAGACAATTCGCGTTGTTCCCTTCTATATTGGCTGTACTTGTAGAAGAGATACATGCCAGGAAGCGCAAGAACAACCAGGGGTTTCATCAGACTGGCTCTTCCGCTTCCTCCGCGAACACGAGGCTCTGGAGGTTCGTCAAGGTCCTCCAGTTGGCCAGCACCCTCAGCCAAAGCTGGCACCACCGGCATGATTAATTATCTAAAACAGAAAAATTCGAAAATTAGTATGGTTGTTATATATTGTTAAAATCGATATTCACAAGACAAGAAGAAAAATGGAATCGAGTGGATGAATAAAAAAAAGAAAAAAATTAGATTCATCGTTATACTTAAACCTGCTACGTTCTTTCGATCATCTTCGATCTAATTATATTTTCCTAACGTTAAAAAATATCTTCACAAGTTGGTATGCATGATGCCTCGTTTCAATTTCATGTTGAAACATTACAAATTCACTCTTTTTTTCTGAAATGAAAGCAAAATTGAAATATAAAAATTATTAAAAATATAAAATTGAAATTAAAAATATAAGAAAGCACTATAAACGTATATCTAATAAGAGCAATGAATAAATATAACATACATCGAACAATAAACAATTGTTAAGGAATATGATAGAAAAATTAGTCTACTACAAAAGTTACTAAAATTCACAGCGTATCGATTTTAAATTTTCTTTTATCCATCACTGTATTCGACGATCTCATAATGATTGCTTTCTCGATATCGATTGCTGCTTAGGAAAATTAATCCAGCCATTCATGATTATTCACACCACTGGAAAATAACTCCTTCGAGTGGTCTGATTGTTCGCAACTATGTACACGCATTGCGTCTTGTATAGTGAAACACGCGTCAAAGGGAAATCGTTTCGGCGCTGATTAATTAATGACATCGCATCCGATTATTACCGTGTCGGACAATAGCTTGTACCGGCGTATTGTACTTCATCGAGGATATTGAAACGACGCGGCTACCATTTCAATTGGCCGGAATGCAGTTGACAAGAGAAACGCAGCTCTCCGAGTCTCATAATGGATCATTTGTTCGAAACGCTTAATTAGTCGCAACACTGACTCTTCAACGTTAAAAACTTCTACATACTCGTACATACGCTGGCTGGCGAAAGTGTACGAACACTTCTAGAAGCTTTATATGTATATATTATAAAAAACATTTTGAAATTTATTGGCACTGTAATGGCTATCGTAATTACATTGGTAAAATTTAAAACTGTGAATAAACTGAGAATGCATGTAGAAGATACAAGATATTTATTGCAAGCATAGATTTTGCAAAGACCATCAAAGTATTTGAACAGTCCATTATTCGTTGTTAATAAGTAGATCGCGGATTTGTACGTATTTCTGTGAAATTTGTATCGTATTTGTGAAATTCTGTGAAGATACAAAGATATACAGAATGAACTAATATGTAAAAATATATCCAAAGTAGAATACTTGTTACGATATTTGGTAGATAGACAAATTTCCTACCTAAATTTCACTTACTTATTTATCTTTGTGAAAATATGAATTTCCATAAATTTCTGCAGTTTATTAACAAGGCGAACAAGAAAACGATATATAGTGAAACCATCTGTAGTACTAGTTGTATGTTTAAAACTACTACTCAATTTTCCACTGAGTGTATACTTGTAATAAATGTTCTGTATTATAACTTCTACACACATCTTCGGAATGGTTTCGAACGTTACTGTTCATAGTCACGATAGTCGTGTCTCATTTACACTAGTCACGACATTTAATGCACATAATATATTCAGAAAAATATTCTGCAGTAAATATTTGAATATTTTTGTTAGCTACTGTAGTCTATTAGTCTGTAAAAGGAAGAATTTACTGCATGCTGTGTGCAGGCCTCGGGAATGATTCTTTATAGAGTGATCGGAATTTTTATATGTTTCGCGAAGAATTTCAATGTACTGATAAAAGTTCAGCAGGCGAGCTGGAGGAGTTCTAGGTCAGCGGGAGATGACTATTGGGTATTGGTTTTCCATCAAATCGTTTTTTACAATCCCACGTCCCTTGTCATCTGTATTTCTTCCCCCGTTTCCCGATATTTATAATCCTCGTTAATGTCTTCCTGAAATATGTAGAATGAAACAGTTCTCTGTTGCAAGTGATTAGAGTAAAAAAATAAAAAAGGAAGGGAAGATATGTCAATGCCCTATCTTCTGCTCCGTGATGCTTCGGTTATTGGAAAAATTGAAAGGGAAAAATATTCGAAGCCTTTCATTAGAATCACCATATGTGCTTTTCAGAAGTCACCGATCAACTCCATTTTGCAGGATGCTCACAATTTCATTAGTCAGATCCATAATTAATATTCAACACCTCAGCAAGCAGAGTACTAGTTTCTATGAATTTGTTTATTACACGCAGAAATATATATATGCGTATATACAATACGATAAATAACGCGTATGTACATGTGTAGAAATAATCGCGAATTTCGAGGTACATTTTGAAAAATCATGCTAGTAATTGTAATTTTCCCTAACATTACAGTTTACGAAAGTGATCAGCGTCGCTTCTCAGCGTCTCATCTGTAACGTCTTATGACAATCGACGTTTCATTGATCCCACGTATTGATTATTTTGGTGGTTCGAAAAAATTTGTCTATCAGCTGGACAATGTTCTGACGGATTTCCGTGACTTCAATAAAATTTCGTACTGCGTTAGCCGGTCGTTCACCGACTATATTTAATTCAGCCGTCTACTTGCAGTGCTATTCTTAACCAGCTGCTCTAGAAATACGCGAGCTGTTACGTCACCAGTGGCTAGGTCGTGTACCCTTGCATCGTTGCAATTTGCACCCGAGATGCTGCTATCGTCCCTATCAGTGGCGTTAGGATAATAGTAGTCTTCGTGGTATCTTGAGATCTTGAATTAAAACATCGACTAATGCTACTATCCATTGATTTAGTAACAATGACGATAGCATGTAAGATTCTATATGGTTTTAATGGAGCTTGGAACTAGGGTGAGATATAGTACTTCATCTAACTTCGAGATTCTGAGTCACTTGAATCTTCCTAGATTCTAATTAATTTGTAATATTAATAAATATAGAAGATTTGAAGCTACGTTGCTTCATTATAATCTTTGTGATTTATTTATCAATTACCTACGTAAGAGTAGGAACATTAGATGATGCAGCATCTCCAGTGATTGATGAACATTGTAATATGAAGGTCTTACAACGTTTCCTATTTTTAACGAAACTTTGATATTCAATGCACATACATTAGAAACTTTAAATTGCACTTGTGTTTTAAAAATCATATAATATTAGCTTTATTAATAGCTATATTTTGTCATGTTACTGTCGCATATCTAAATACCAATTCCTGATGTCTTTGTGACATACATAACTTCTTCCAATTGTGAAGCTAGTAATAACTGTCTGCAGACATTTGAATGGATGTGTTTCTTATTAAGATACAGAATCGCAAATATGAAGTACCCAATTAATTTAAAAAAAAATAGACATCTTTTGGATGATTAAAGCAAATTCTATTAATCAGATTACGTTTATGGAAGAATGGGTGACAGCAAATATTTCAAGGGAAATCTCCATTCTCGAGTTCGATTTTTCTGCCATTGTCAAGGTGTCCAAGGCTGATATACGCTATCAATTACCCTCTAGTCGATTACTTGAAGAGAACGACGTTCATCCTTTGTGGTCAACCAGTGGTTACTAGCGGGTCATTTTCTCAAAAATTGCTCCTGGCAACTATCTGATTGATGTACATCTCAGGAGTGTTGTAGCACTACTCTTCCAGATTCTGCTATCATGGATAATGTTCATCAAGGTGGTTGGGGAATAATGAAAGGGGGAAACTAATTTATTACCCGAGTTCTTGCTATACGTTCTGCCATGATGAAACTGGGACTTGGAAAAATTTCCGCATTCCTTGAAGCAATTCTACCAGGGTGAGGATTCTCGAATATAGAGAAAAAGTTCTAGCATCGATAGAACTTTTAAACTTGAGAAGAAAGAGAGATTGAAGAAACGAAAAGGATGCAAGAGTACTGAGACAAATTTCAATAGAAAAAAGAAAGGAAGGAGGTTAGAACAATCAAAAAGAATTTTCCAGTAACTAAAAAGACAGTAGAGACACCAAGCAGGAAGTACTAAAGAAAGAAAGTGTAAAAATGAGGCGTAAAAGGAATCCTAGTCGTAGAAATAACAATGCGAGAACGTTAGGAAGAAATTTTATCGATTAAAAAAGGCAGCGCAGAAACTTTAAAAAAAAAGTAGGTGCAAACATAAAAACAAAAGAAGAACGTTAGAGAAGGAATTCCACGATTAAAGAAAAAAAAAAGAGAAAAGTGAGACGTAAAAATATAAAAAGGAACTCCATTTACACAAAATAGTGCAAGGACGTTGAAGAAAGAATTCTAACAGCAAAAAAGAAGGAAGTATCAGGAGGAAATGAAGAAGGATTTCCAACCATGAAAAAAAATAATGCATCAGAAAGGAATCCAGCTATGAAAAAGGTAGATCAAAGGCAGAAAAAAGTAGTCGTAATCGTAGAGAGCCGAGTTAGGAATAGCAATAATTCCTTTTGTTCTAATTTTAGAGTAAGTTACTGGACCACACAAAATTCAAATCTCATAAGATTTCTGTCAATTTGCTTATTCTGACGTCTCGAATATGAAAAATTTACGATGGTCTAATTTACCATTTCGATTAGATCGTGAATGTAACTTATACAGATTCACGTTATTACTAACATAGTTAAATTTGTAAAGTCTAAAGATTTGTTACATATTTACCAAGTAGCGAGATTTGTTTCTAACGATTTAATAATATATGTCACAATGAATCACATTATCCTATCAATAATCATAGAAAACTGATTATATTCATGTATCACGAATAAATCTAAAAAATAATGGGTCATTCGACCAATGGGAACAGAAATCTACTAATCTAACTTAACCTATTTACATTTCATTTTCTCTGTGTTTCGCAAATACTCATTTCCGTGTTTGTGGACTATGGAACAATTCCAAATCGAACAAAGCTCACAAAAAAAGGACGCGGTCTTCCTAACCGTAGTAAAGATAATAGCGTGTAAAGTGTATACGCGAAACTCGATACCGTTCTCTCGAGATAAGAAAACGTATCAAATAGAACGCGCGTTGTTCTACTAGCAATTGAACGAGCCGTTAAAAAAAGTTGGTACATGGTTTGTAGTATCTCGAAAACGGGTAAAAAAAAAGAGTAAGAAATTCGATACGAGACAAGGCGTTTTCGACGTGTCGTGTACGTGTAACATAATCTAAGCGTGTGCTTTTGTACGTGTTATCACTTCGAGTGGCAATACATTATCGGAAATGAGTCGATATATTGACTGACGTTGTACATCCGACACCGTAGAAACGCACGCCACCTTGGGATTCGCTGTTTTTCGTGCAAGGGCAAGTTCACGCGTTTTTTCGTAGACTCCGAAAAAAACTCCAACGAGCACGGCTACACGGATACTGCGGCTCTGCTTTTACGCCTTTTAGCCGGGAAAAAATGAAGTGATAAGTGAGAAAACGCGGCAGCGTGATATGTACAATTTGTAGTTCTTTAAAAATGGACGCAAATTTGAATGAGAAAAGAGGATAAAAGATAGTAAAAAAAAGAAAAAAGAAAAAAACAACGCTATAAGTATTAAGATCTACCATATAAAATGTTCTACTTTATAGTATCAATTTTCTCAATCTTCATTCCTTTTGAATAAACATTTCTGTTTTTGAAGATACGTTATTACATACCATTTTAAAGCGGGGAATTTTCTCTTCCACGTATAACCTTAATATTTTTAAATTAAAGTCATCGGGTTTAAAATTCAATGAAGCATGAATTATAAGAAATCATTGAATGTTATATACAATCTAATACACAGAAGTAAAAGATGAGAGGAAGAAGAAAATGTCAAGGAGCAGTCGTATCAAAAATACTCTTGGAAATTGTATGCTATTATAGTGACGATTGAAGAAACAACACTCAATACTCTACAAACATCTGAATAAATTCCTTTGAAAATTCCAAAGAGAGGGAGAAAAGAAGGAGAAAGAAGGAGAAACACAATACCATATATGCGTACCAGCTCTTAATACGCGAAACATTGAATTTTCTTGTATCATTTTTCTAAATCTTCTTTGCTTTCGATAAATACCTGTACAAATGTATCATTGCGTATCATTCTAAAACTAAGAATTCTTTATTGCATACGTAACTTCAACTATCTAAATTAACCGTATCTCTTTTAGAATTCAATAAAATACGATCCTTAAAAGTTAAACATTTTATGTTTCTCCAGATATTCCAAGGAAAAAAAAGAGAAAGGAAGAGAGGAAGGGACGCAAGGAAGAAGATATCGTCGAGAAACGGTCGAACCTCGAACCGCGCTGTTAAAAATTATTACGCTATTATCACGACGATTATCGTGCTCGATCTAATATTACACGTACATATGCGTCTCGCCTTGACATGTCGTAATGGCGGTCGCAAGAACAAGGACACCCACCGCGGCAGGATAACATCGTATCGCATAGGCTACACGGCCAAGTACACGTCCTGTGCTCTGACTTCTATTTTTATGCCACTTTTCCTCCCTCTGTTGTTCACCGTTGGCCCGACTTCGATTGTGCCGTGTGTTGCACGATTAGAATCGATCTGCCCACTCTTTTCCCTCATCCTCACGTGACTCCACGCGAAACCTGATGCCGTGACAGAGAGAAACACACACGCACACACACACAAAGAAGGGGGAGGGCGGGGGGGTCGTTTTCTGATTTGGTCGCGAAACGTCATCGACGCCTATACGCGTTTTAGTGGAAAAACGCTTCGAATAGAACACGAATCGACCATTCATTAAGCTCCATTGTAGTATCATTAACGTTTCGAGTACGCTAGCCTAGTGTTATCGAATTGCAGCGAACGTGTAACTTTAGACAGGCTGAGAGGGGTTGGGCAGACAGAAATAACGTGCGGTTTTGTGCACAATTTTACCGTATTACGGATACAAGCCTTTAATTAAACAAACGGGTAAACAACTAGTCATCGTCCCGCTGCGACTGCCACATCCATTAAATTATCGAAATGTTAACAAGGGTCAGAAATAAGAATTTTATTTTTACACTTGAATATCCTACTTTCTTATTTCAATTTCTAGTAATATTTCGATTACCGTAACACGTATATTTTTGATAAACAATGATTCGAATGTCTGTGGTGCGAGAAAGATATGTACACCGTTGAAATACATATATCGTTCGATATGATCGTCGCGACATTTTCAGCAAGCGGTTACCTGATTAGGCTCGACAACACGTTTCTACGAGCCCGTGCGAATTTACGAGGCGAAGTTACGAAGGCCGTTCATCGTCAAGGATAGAGCACAGCGATTCGACCGCATATGTAAACACAGCCGGCGATTGGTCGAAGGCACCAGCGATAACACATCGCAAAAAAGCCGCCAATTCTTAATAAACACTGACACAAACCCACCCCTTAACTTAGCTCAAACCTTCCAATCTAACCATTGACACACGTAACGATCCCCCGTAATAAACCAATTCTCGTATGCAATTCCACCAAAAATTCACCAAACGAGATTCTACCAAACAGCTCCTATTCACACTGCCTACCTCCCCCCATTCAATTCGACTCTCGAACATCAATCGTATAATATACATCGTGTCACAGCGAAAAAGTGGGAGTATAGTATAGTATCTAAGCAACACCGTGATAACTGTCACAGAGCACTTACGTCGTGGTCGGTGGTTTCGTTCGATGGTGGATCGCGCCAGAGCCCGGTGTCCACGGGGTTAATCGGGGACGTGCGCGTGAAGGTGAATGGAAAGGCGGCAAGAAACGAGCGAAAAAAGCACGAGAAGAGAGACGAACGCCAGCGCCGGCGACACGAGCGTTCCTCGTGCGCTCAGCTCAGCTGAAACATCGCCGAGCAGCGACTGCGAGGCTACTTCTACCGGCGGCTGCACTGTGCGCCTGCAACGAGGCAAACCGCGCAACGGGTCTGGCTCGTGGCTGTTCGCCGCGACCCGGCAATTTCCGCCGCAACTCGGCCCGTTCCGCCACTAGCCGGCCGACCTCGATACTTTTTGGCGGTCTTCGAGGAACTTCGACCGCCTGCGCGTACGAGCCACAGGGTTGCAACTACGCGACTCTGGTTCACGATTCTCGCCGCTGCTGTTCGAAGGCGCATCCATGCACTGCGCATCTATACAGGTTCGGTTCTACCTGTGCGAGCGTTCCTACCTTCCGAG
Organism: Bombus pyrosoma; assembly: GCF_014825855.1. Classification (NCBI taxonomy): domain Eukaryota; kingdom Metazoa; phylum Arthropoda; class Insecta; order Hymenoptera; family Apidae; genus Bombus; species Bombus pyrosoma. The sequence continues at coordinate 4,504,435 of NC_057783.1, forward strand.
TTTCTTTCTTGGCGTTGGCTCGGGTACAGAGCTCTGGCTATATTCCAGGCGAGTTATACCCGAGTAGGTTTAGGTTATTGAAGGGGCATTTGTCGGAAATTTTGGCCGATCTACTGGAATTTATTTCGTAGGTTTAGAACCTGGAATAGAATAGATTTTGATTGGTGGGAACCTTTTATTTGTGTAATACGTTCTAAACATGGTACTGTGAGAGGGTGTTTGTTGGGAGACTTTGTTAAATCTACTGGAATCTATCGCAGGTTTATAGGGGAATATAAGCCCCATAATGACGATAACTACCGCGAGGCTTTATCCTATACAAAATATTCTAACATAGTGCTTGAGGGTTGTTGATAAATTTTGGTAAACGTACTGGAATTTATTGTAAAAGGTGATTGATAATAAATTTTGTTAAATCTAAGCGAATTTATAACCTGTAACGAATGGTACTCTGACGATAATTAATCGAAGGATAAATACTGAGTATCATAACGGTGCATGACAATCCATTGTAATTATAAAAATTCGTTATACTTTTTCAGACCGTAAAAACATATCGTGACAAGAGAATGAGGTTGCGCGTTAATTAATTATGAAACTGAAGGGATGATACCCCTTATAGTTGAGATAGATAGCTAAACCCAAATTCTCAATATTCTGACATATACCATTATGGTTTTTATTCCATCAATTACCCTTAACCCCTAAACTACCGAATCTATAACCCGCGTAACAAATTATGGCAATAAAGTCCTGGACCTTATTACTACGTTCGTTTATGAAATTTTGCTTGAAATATTCCGCTGACTGTTACTAACCGATCAGTAAAGGATTCATCGAATCAATCATACGCGTGACTATGCAACTAGGGAGTGCGTGACGCAATGCACGTAAAAGCTAGAATCGGAACATTTCTGTCGGCATAGTGGCCGGGTATCCACTGAGGTGGTACATGGTCCCCGTTGCTGATTCCTAGCGACGATGTTGCGCTACTGCTCTGCTGGAGAAGGATCGATAAAGGGAGGAGGGATGGAACCACCCGGGAAGAAACGACGGAATCTGCGCTCTTCCTTCCCCCAAACCCCTCGAGCACGTTGCTCACCCACAACGCATGACTGTTCGGTAGATTCGCTGATGTCGGTCTATTCTTCGGTTCTCTCTTCCACCTGGCTCCCAACCTCTTCTTGCACCTTTTTTTTCTACATCTATCTCCTCTCCCCTTTCTCTTCCTACCTTTGGAATACCAATTCCATCTAGCCGTAGACGTACCGCTGCAATATTAGGGTTAGTGAACTCTGAATCGACGCAGATAAGCGTCCGAGCTCTTTTCACTAGGCGGCTGATTATTTTCCCGTGTGTAAAAGCGACGATTCTAATTCTTTCCTTCCTTCGTTAACTGGCCTAGCTTCCTTTTCGCTGATTCGTTCGTGGAATGGAATTAGGTTAGGTCGCCCCTTTATTTGGTATTCAAGCATATGATAATTAAAGACGTGGTCGCGATGGGTTAATTAACCAGTCGTGGCCATTCATCGATGAGCGCATGGTCTGGAAAATCTAATATATAAAAGTACCCTGTTTGCGATCCACTGTGAGAAAAAGCTCGCAATGTTCCATGCCCCGTTTAAATAATTCACCAACAATTTATCAAGGAACACCTGTATGCAGCCAGCCTTGAGGAGTTCCTGGAAAATAAATGATTCTGCCTTGGAAGAGGTTTAGAAAGAAAATGGTATAAGATACTGTTCCTTGTTTTCCTATCAAGATTCGAAAATCTACTGTATATAATTTCATGCTTTCGTCGATTCCCTTCCTCGTTTCTCCTTATTAAAGGTTTCCCGGTTATTATTATTCCCAAATTGGAATTTCGTCACAGATTTTATCTACTTAACCACTCTCGAGTACAACATAATACTAAATCGGATTCTATCGTGTTAGTTGTACAAAACTGGCTGATCCCAGAGCCAGGCAAAAGGTCAGAGTAGATATACGCCCTCGCAATGCCGGTCCAGAAGACCGTGAGTCACTTTGATATTTTGCTGATTATCAGTGAACGTCAGTCGTAAAACTGACATTGCCTCTCGATTTGGAATCGGTGGGGCACTGCCTTTAACTTCAACTCCACGGATTAAAGCGGGAAGAAATAGATACAAAAGAACGCACCCGGAGATCGCGCACCGAAAAAAATCCGTGAATCTTTGTCTCTCTCTCTCTCTCTCTCTCTCTTTCTCTCTCTCCGGTTTATGTGTCGCAGCCCGGCCGTTTCAATGCAGGGTTAGTAACGAGTACGAGCTTCTGACGTCTCCTCGAAATAACGAGGCCTCCGAACAAAAGTGCCCAGAGGTTCTTCTACGCCTAAGCTAGGGGTAAAAGAGTGTCGTTACGTAATAATATCTCTGAAAATCCGGCGTGTTACCTCCTCGCGAGTCACGCTGTCAGAAACAAGCAATTTAGTAGTCTTCTCTTTTGCTGCGAGGACCTCTCCAGAGTACACTACTCCTTTCTTCTTTCCCTTTATCTGCCGGTGTACATCTACCAGGGACGCTTTGCGATTTGATAGAAAACGAAATTGGACAGTGTCAGTTTCTTTTGAATTAAGCTTAAATTTTTCAATGAATTTGTATATGTAAATTTTATGACTAGATGTTCGTCTGGTTGTTTCGTTTATTATATTACAGCAAAGGGTGTATCGTATGTGTTATCAGGAAACATAACTGCTCGTTCCAAGCTATGCACAAAAAATACTAAAGAAACGTAATTTAGCAACAAATAAAGATACTATTACTACGAGAAGTTAGGGTATGCATAAAGAATAATGAAAAGCAGTGACTTACTTTAATGCATGGCAATTTTGTTACATGCATAGGACATTTTATACGACTGTTGTGTTACGCGCTTGCATTAATAAATCATATATCAGATCCCAACAGTGGTATCGTGAAAGATTATCTATTTGCGACGAATAATTTATCGCGAAAGTTTACATCGACTTCATAACGAATAACAATGATAAAGTCTGACGATGATTGAAAGATTGATAATCAATAATGGTGTGAGTCAGACTATTTTCATTTTACATCTTCAAAGCTGTAATTTAACTAATTATGAAACTAAAGGGCCGATACATTAAAAAGTTGAGAAACGTGACTGCGTTCGAATTGTCAAAATCTGAAATTGTAGTTATATATGGAGTTATATAGGGTGATGACTGTCGATTGATGAAAGTGAAATACAGCGACTTTTTATCTTGGTAAATGATTCGAGAAAGATACAAAAAGTCGACATCCTTGAATCGTAGCCAATGTCCTACGAGCATAGCCATTTTTCATGACGTTTGACCCGTTTCTATTGGATGAGCATGACGTCACCGCAGGGAATGTCAGATCAATGGTCCCCAGGGGTTGGTGGCACTGCTTTCCTACCTTTACATCCTCCGGTACCTCGTTCAACCACCGTTCCTGATAAACACGTGCACACAGACTGCCCACGCGAGTTACAATCGAAATTATCGAGGATGACGACAGATACCACGTACGTTGCAAATTCTATGATTCACAGTTAGTCTAACTTGTTCCTTCCATATCTGTTAATCCAATCTGTTCGCTACCTTTAACATTTTCCCGTACACGTGTGCATTACCGACACATTTTTTTCAACTGCCATCCGTTTCTGTCTTTCATACACCGGTTAATTAAAATGTAATCGCCAAAGAGGAGAATATTCGCTTTCAGTAAACATATTCCGCCCCCTATGAATTCTTCACAAACCCATTACCACGAAATTGTGTCCTCTCAATAGGGCATCAATCTCGGCTTAATAGTTTCAGTGACAACACTCATCTTTGAAAATTGATGCTCTCGTGGTGGTGCTCAAACGTGCTTTCATTCTTTCTTCGAGACGTTCGATCGATTCACTTAATCTCGATACGATTGCTTCGTTTCGGTACAGTTCGTACCGTGGAGAGCCATCGAAGAGGCTTCTAGCTTGGTCGATGACACGGCCGAGAAGAGTTACTTTCCTCCCGGGTTTCGTGGATGTTGAGAACCACTGGCATGACGTCACAGAAAGTTCAATGACGTCATAGACCGTTCGATACACCGCGATCCGATGGTGGGGGTTGGTTCACCGAGAAGCGCTCAGGACCACGGTAGGGGATAGGGAGGAAACGAAGCTGTGCACACATATACGTACACAGCGTCAAAGGGGAAGTCAGCGTGGAGAACGAGAGACTTTTCACGCCGTTGCAACTGAATGCTACTACTACACTGCCCTCGTAGATCAAAGAACTAGGCTGACAGATTCGGCCGTGTTGTTACCATTTCCTCCCAATCCTTTTCTCTCTCGACATTTCCACGCGGTACTAAAATTCTATATCGCATGGCTGACGAATTTTTTCCACGAGATTTTTTCCCACAAGTCACCTAGAATTTTTCTTCGTATGTGTTGTTTAATCTTTTACGAGTTAAAATAGATGAAGTATTTGAACGCTTACTACTACCACTGAGAACATTTATGCATATGACACGTTTGTAAAAATTCGGATTTCTTGAAAATTTTGCCTTTAACGACACACCGCGCTTCCTTCTGACATTTCGTATCGTGGACAAACACGATCGAGATATAAAGTGCCACAAATGTACTCTAATTATATTAGTATCGCGAAAGCTTAATATCTAGAAACACTACTAAATGAAACGAAATTTAACATATTGCATCTAACTGATTAACGCGTAATTACTATAAAAAATACAGCAGCGTGCAACAACATTTCGTGGTCACTTATTATGGCTCGTTCAGAAGCTGCACTGTCTAATTTTATAAACTAAAAGGCAAGAAAAAGCGATGACATCTTCTAAGCACTTTTCCCAATTTTTCTTCGAATTTACTATTACTTACTGTTATAAAATAAGTGAACCTATGGAAGTATATCAGCCGTTCCTTGAGAATCGAACGTTTATTGTGTACCTGGATGACCAGATCGAGGGATTTACAAAATGAGAAGTTGATCAGTTTGATTTTTGCGACGCTCCTAATAATTACCGTGTTGGTAAAAATGAAGCTGCAACTGCAAAAGAAGAAATAGTTCCAAGTTGGTATTCTACGTTCCTAATAACGCACGATCACCTTATTTTCCCTTTAAACTTGCCAAATTACTGTTTTGCCGGTCGATACCAACATTTGGTATACCTTCAAGCCTCATTAATTTCACCAATTCACCATATTTCCGCTTTCCACCGAGAATACATTAGCGAACGAAAGCTGGAATGTCGCGTTCGAAGTATATAAATAAGTGGAAGGGGCGATGCTCGAGCAGCGTCGTTACGTAACGCGATTTAACGGTCAAGAAGGGAGCGTTGACGATGGTGTTTCCGGTGTTCCGTCTTCCGGCTAGTCAGAAACCGCAGAGTGCACCGCGTCGCGGAACGAAAATTACAAGCGTACCTTTTATAAGCAGCCCTGACTGATAGTAGGGGGTGGCGCAATGCGGCTACCCTGAATTGCATCCCCAAGAACGGATAAACAGGTCGCTGGAGATCTCGTAGAACATTCGTACTTGAAAATTGCCGTCTTTAAACCGACCTATTCCATACACGAACAACAGCCACGGATCGTTTGCCAATTAAAAATGAAGCATTCCACGGAATCAGTGAATCGCCTCTTAAACGAACATATACGCACAGTATTTGACTGTGTGTGGAGATTGAAATAGAATTGAAGGCGGTAGTGTCGGGAAAATATTTCACGGCTCGTTTCGAGTCGAATTACTTCTCCGTGATCTTTTTCAACTTCTACGCCGTAACGTCGCGTAAAAGACAGAACTTTCGTAGATGCAGCGGTTCGAACGAAGCGAGATCTTGTCTCGTGTACGAGCCGGAAAAGAAGTTTCAGACGAGAAGAGGATCCTTCAAGTTGGCTTCTTTCGAACGATGAAAGAGAAAATTCAGCTTTCGGGAACGCAACTGGGGTATATGTATGTCGAGAAAATCCTCGTTTAGATGCCGAGCCACCTGCCTCTTCGAGGCTCGGTATCCACTCAACGCGCCTCTTCTTCGTGCTCCAGAATCAGTCGACATAGCGAGTCTCTGCTACCCTATTGCATATGCAAATATGCATGTGCTTGTGCAACCTGGACTTCCAGGTTAATTTGTCGCTTCTTCCTGGAATAACCTTAATTACCTTTTGATCGCTTTGCTTATCCTAATTAAAATGATTAAAAGATTTTATTTTTATTTAGCGTTCTCTTCAGCTGAACTTGACATTGTACTTCCTTTTATTCCTTCTGCTTTTAGTATATGAAGATTATAGGGGGATAATAAGCAACATTTTATAAGTTTTATAGGAGAGATATTTTGAAATTTGGTACATTATATTAATTAATCTAATATTAACAATATTATATTCTTATTTGAAATTAGATATGTACCGTCTATGTATTAAAATTGATTAAACGTTTCTGTATACGATCTCTACCATATGACAGAAAATTCAGAAAAATTTCACTGCTCCGAGATCAATTAAATAGCATTTGCAATTTTTAATGACTACAATAACTGATGACATATTCGTGGCTTTTCAGCTTTTTACTACTAAAAACCCAAGAACTACAAATACGTCATCCAATCATCGTAAAAGTTTAAAATCTAAAGATTAATCAGCGTTGCTACTGAATATTTATGGCTACTTTAATTTATGGCTACTTTATATTCTTTCCACTAAAACTAGATCATCTGAATCATTACATACGTCGCGTGGAACGATTGCGACTCTCCATCCATCTATATTCCACTTCCTTTTCCATGGATCGTTAAATCTCGAGGTGAATTGATTTTTTAGCAATAATAAAACTGGCGAAAACGCAGTTTTCGGTGTTCTATTTTTACGCGCGACAGCCGATTTCCACATTTAATTACCCGGGCAAGATGAATGAGGATTTCCTGACTCTCGAGCATCGATTTCCTTTCCGTTGAAACAATGTCTGGCCGGAGCTATTCAGAAATTAGATGGAGGCCAACGAGAGAATTTCATAGGAATGTCTGCATTAATCAGCAAGGACCTTATTCCACGAGCAGGGAAAACTTGCAGTTTATGCAATTTGTTAACGCTTGAATATCTACGCAAGAGGAGAAATTATAGTGAACTAAAGAGCACATAACTCTTGCGAACAATAGTCGTGGAAACGATTGTTCGATCCTTTTCTGAAATGTAATTCGCATGTTGTTCCTACGTTTGATGAAATCAGTTTATAACATGAGTTGAGAATCCCTTGGATTCATTAGAGAAGGACATTCGAATATTTTAAAGTGGCATTCAGTAGGATTTTTTAATTATCTTACACTTCGATGAAATACGTTTAATTGAAAAAAATTCGTGCTTCTTGTGTCGCCCTCGAAAGCACGTGACAAAACCAACTGTACGTTCCTTACTCGGTAGGTAAAATCATATGAAATATTTCTATATTCCATCGATAAAGCGGCAAAAATTCCTATGGGGAAAGCAAATCTCATTGTTCAGCCATTTGTTGTAGGCATAGAAGAACTCTATTATAACATTACATCACTACGCATATATTTACTCGAATCACAGATGAGTATGCAAAATTGTTATGAGTGAATGAGATGTATGAATGCACCTTAAGAGTACAAATAGTTCCTAATTTTAAATACGCGAACTATAAATACAAATGGAGATAAAATAGATAAACAATGTGCATAATATATATAGAGTACAAAACCATTGACTATCGACAAACTGTGCACGTAGTCGATTATATATTTTAGTTACACTTTCCGCCACTGTAGTGTTGCTATCTTATTTTATCCCTAGTCGGTATTGTTGGAAATGACAAGATAATGATAAGAGTTTACCATAAAAATCCTAATTTGTACTGGATTGTATATATCTACCACTTAACTACCTATCAGTAAACCTTAAACCCTCCAAAAAATTTTAAAGTATAAAATTGTGCGATGCATTTGATGAATTTAATAAAACTATTGTACACGAATCACATAATTTGCGTGAATGTTAGTGATACGAAACGATTCGCGAAATCGCGAAAATACATTATCCCTGCATTCTGCCGATTACAATTCAATTAGTCAACGCAATGATTCATCGTTGAGCCGTTTTCGAGTGTCGTCGTGGCTCGATTTGTTTGCGAGGATGTAACGAGCAAAACGACGCGTGGGTTCATCATCCGGCGAGGAGAAATTGCATCAACACCTTGCGCCTCTATTAAATCTTTTCCGCATAAGTTAAACAAAGATTTGTGGCTCGCTGATTAACTCTTGGCTTAGTCACGTTCCGCGTGTGTCAGAGTTCATCAGCGCTATCAAGCTTGTGTCGGTGAGTACGTTTGACAACTGCCACTTCTCTGTTAGCAAACGAGTTTTCCTTCCAATATGCAAACTAAAATAATATTTCTGCGGAGCTTTGATTATCAAGACATCGCTCAACAGAGCGATTATTGCAATTTCGATTAATTGAAAATTTGAGAGTAGTCCCTTGTATCGAAGATCGAGAAACAAGAATGAAAACTGAAAGAAGTTGTTACATTTTTACTGAAAAGCCTTTATTCCTGTTGGATCTCTGGAGGGAAGAATTCTTTGAAGATAGAAACAGATTAATTTTTTCCAATGAAGTAGGAATGAATATCCTAAATATTGTCCAAAATCTGCACGATTCGCGAGGCTAAATGTGTCTTGCATATTATTCAATTGTCTAATAATAATACTTTTCTCATCAAAGATTGTTTAAGTGAGAGATTAGAATCTGATACAAAGCTATACAATAAATATGCTACGTATATAATAATTAACAATCTTGATTATCATATGTTTGCTTTTTTCGTTATCTTCCCAGAAAACATTTACTGCCAACAGTATCCACTCGTTTTTTTGTAATCATGCATGAGTTGAAGAAAAATAACTTTAAATACGAAGAATTATAAAGCAGGCTGGTATTACTGCATGTTGAGTTTTTTCTTAAATTAACGCACGACTGCAAAAAACGTAATGAACAGTTCCAAGTAGATATCAACCGACTAAATAGGTCTTATGTAAAAGATCTGTTTAAAGATCGCCGATACACTCTTAAAGAAATATAAATAAATCTATTACGCAATCAAATAGACAAAATTAAAGATATGTATTTCAACGTCTTTTGAACTTCTGGAGCACAGAATTTCATTATTATTTTTGATTCGTTTGATCTAGAAAGATTTTGATACGAATTGGTGCATGGTAGTCCGAGCCTGTTGAATTTCCGCAATTTCATCGTCTGACTATCAGGGAAATTGAGGAGAATTGCGAGTAATGAAACTTAAATGTTCATTAGACTACTTCGACGCTCCTTTCGCAATCTCGCGGATTCTTTGTTACAAATTTACCAGTTGCTAGCGAAAGCATCGACAGTAATAAGCGTGCAATCTCCACGTCGAGTGCATCCCACGATAACGATCTGAAAAATACTCGGGAACAATACGGAGAACGTAGGATTCTAGGTCTCGAGAATTTGCTCATAACCCAACTAAAAAGAGGATTGGTCTCGAAGCAAGCTTTTGCAATTCACCGATGAATCAACGGAAGTAAAAATACATTAGCGAGAGAAGAGGAGCAGTCTTTCTCGTCTTATCGTGAAAACTTTCCTCGGTGGCGCCTTGTCATAGAATGTTACAAAGTCCTCAGATAACCGATGAGATTCCTGGCATTCGTCCATCCTATCTGGCCAGTTTAAAAATTTGGAAAGAATGACCATCAAGCTAACCGTTCAAATTAGTGACGTATATGATGCGCCTCTATGTTGTCAATTGGTATCATTCAGTTTTTAAGTTTCGATTAGTATCGTTAAGCAACTCACAAGGATTTTGATGAAACGTTATATAGACTTTGGAGTATTTTTTACTTGAATTTGTATCCTATCTTTTATATCATGAAGACTATCCTAATGCCATTTTCAATATAGTTAAAATTAAATACCTCTTAAGATTAAATAAGCTAACTCGACCGTAATTTGAATCATTGTGGTCGCCTATGATTCAACGATACCAGTTGAGGGCTAATTATCTAAAATTTTATTATTAGATTGTATAATTATTAACGCAACAATTTTTGTTTCTATATTTTTTAATCCTGCAATTCGCCTTGAGTGTGTATGACACAAAATGAAAATCATATTTCGATAGATACGTATTAAAATATAGATAGTTTTTAAATATTCGTTCTTAGTATTCCATTGAATCAGGCAAATCTTGCTACTTTACCAGCATTCTTTTTTCAATTATATAACTTTCATAAATATTGTTACCGCTTATTATATGAAATAACGAAGATATCTTACGTGGGCAGAGTCGGCGCAACACACTGCATTTATGCATTTCCTGAATTATTTCTTTCTTCCATCTTTGCACTCTTCAAATATTCGAAGTTATCGAATTTCCCTACAATTAGATCTATATTTTATTAATACGCTCGACACGAGAGACATTAAACGATCGTCAGAGCGTTACACGCGAAAGCAAAACATGGAAATGGACCCTGACCGTTGCAACGTTTCCATTTCCGCCAGTCACGACGCAATGTTGGTATTTATCAGTAATAGAAAAAACGGTGGGATTGAAAAATGTCGCTAAAAATATGAAAAATAAGGAAAGAAGGAGGGACATTCGGATTTCACGGAAAAGATCAGGCGGAGAGCGTGAAGTCTCGTGATTGCTGTCACCGCAGCAGAAACGTTGAAACGTGCGGATCGATAAGAGCTGAGTAAAACGTGCGGTTTTACACAGCGTGAGCTAAGTGTTGGGCCGCTTTTACTTTCACCTTTGAGGAAACGTGCGCCGCTCGTGTTGCGGCAGCCTGTCTTTATGGATCAATTATAATACGTCGATTAATTATTTCGAAATCCGAACCTGACCAGTTCCGCCAATATTGTTTCCCGCTTTACTCATTCGATAGCTTGCATCATTACATTTTTAGTCCCGATTGCTCTATCCAAGTCTATATGCAAAATTCTATCATTTCTCCCTTGTCTCTGGATCTGTAATATCAATTATTTTCTATTTCTTAAATCATCCTCTTTATATCAATTTCAAAATGATTATTTCAACGACATAGATGTTTTTAATTTGATTTGATAATGATTTTTATAAAGTGATTAAGCATGGGATTAACGAGAGGCATTTTTATGACGCGTAGGTGAAAGATATTAAGAAAATTCCACAAACAGAATTCATATACGTCCTATCAGCGAGATACACCCCGACAAATGCGCCAAATTTAGACGTCCGCTTAGTAAGTCGTCTGCGCACTCGTTAAGTCGCTCTCGCGACTTTTTTATGTTTCAAATGTTGAAATTTTATATTTCTTATATCAGCAGAAGATTTTGCGAGTCCTGTGTGACTGTAAAAACTACAGAATTTCGGACATTTGAAGGCTCTTTGTCTTAGCATATTGGCTGCTACTAAGATAAAGCTACTGCTTCTTAGGATTATACATATTCACAATGAGTCATCAAAGTATTCGAACATTCATCATAGAAAACTTTTATACCGGTTTCTCACAAATAGGCTATTGTAATTTATAATTTGTTAGAGAAAAATGAATATTAACTCTTCCATAAAAAGACACATTAACGATGATCGTACACATCTCAGTTTATTCTGTGACAACTGTAATGTTCTATTGTAATTCTATCAAAACATTAATTATATTTTCCTATTAACTCTGTTTTTACCTCTTCTGGATGTCTATATACCTTCAGGTATATTCTTTAAAAAAATTGTGGAATATTTCATTCACGAAGAAAGAATAGAAAAATATAAATGTTCTAATAATATCTATTAAACTATGATTGTTCTAATAATAAATATTGTATTGTAATTGTTCTAATATTATCTACTGAATTATAATTTTCATTCTGAGTCATAGATTTGACTTAAATAGTTCGATTAAAAAATGGAATATCTAAACTATTCATATTCGATAAATGCTGTACACATTGTGCACAACATACATGGTTGTACTTGCTGTAGCGTGCCCGGTCATCATGGTGTTAACATCACTTTACACTCATGTTTAATTAAGCGGGTTGTGTGGCAACCGTGCATGGTCTGCATGCTCGCGTTTACGTTAATCTGCATCCATATCGTGACTCAGGATCCGTCTAGTACTATTTTCTAAACCGATTGCGAGACCCATATACCTGTGTGAAGCCACGGTTTAGGTAGCTGCGGACATTTTGGTCGGTGTATGTCCAGTTTGCGTTTATGCGAATATCGATCAAGGTAGGGTTAGGTTAAGCGCCGCGGTAAACTTGGTTCTCATCGACTCAAATGATACTCGAGTCAATTGAAACGTAGTTAGACGCCCGTATCAATTCCCTCCGGATTAATACTGGAATAATAGACAATCGACGAAATCCACTTTCCTATACTGATCAGCGTGCTACATTCACGAAATGAAAAGGAAATATCTAGTATACGAGAAATAAACATTTATTGTATTTTTAGTCAAACAATCAGGAACTCAAATCTATACTTGAGCTGTGTTCTTAAAAACTAATGAAAAATTCGGAAACATACGGGACCACATTGGTATGGTCGAAAAGAAGAGATCAATCAGTTAGATGAAAATATGGAGATATTTAAAAAATAGGTGATCTGTAACGTTTGGAAATTTTTATTGGAATTTTCAGCATTGGAAGTAGGAAGTAATTGTACGAGGCTAAATTATATAAATACAATGAATGATCAAGACTTGTTACGTTATGCTTTTCACTCAACGATTCTGAACTGCAACAAAACTGCATTAGGTGAGCAGGTGAATCATCGTACAAAGGAAACTAGATGTACTAAGATACATACTATCAACTGTATAGTATACACATATATGTACATGTTTGATTTTTATGAAAAGTTGCTATTCGTGTATCTAAACATAAGTTTAAAGCAACGCTAATAATTACATTTAAAAAATGATAAATCCCACTACTATTAGTGTCAGACAAGTTGTATATGTATATGCTTTACAAGAAAATACGAGTCAATCGTATCGAATTGACGTTGACGATCCATTCACTCAACTGAACATCAAACAACTCCAAATTCACCTATTTTCCCATTTCGTTCTCTATCAAAGTTATCGTTACCAAGACTCTTTCGATCCGAGAAACCCCAGCAGGGGAAGCTCAATTTTATTTCAAGCCACGGAACGCTCATTTCTACAGCGTTAAGAATCGGAACAGCACGACGTCGCGTGTGCGAGCTACGCGTCTGATATTTTTGGCGCCGTCTCTTTTCCCTTTTTCTCTTTCCTCCTCTGACTCTCGCTTTGGGCAGTCGTTTCATCGCAGCAGCCGCATTTTTTCCGCTCGATGCACGTCGGATAAAAATATCTTCCTTTTTCTATCCCTCTTTTTCTTTAACATCATTATTCGTATTGGTTCGCGAGGTGTCACGATTGGACGATGGCCACGAGCCTCGATATACTCCGTGTCTCTTTGTGCGACCGTAAATATGCAACGAGAATACTGATATCGAGTCGCAGGGGACATTCGAGAGGTCTCAATCGCTGGGCACCATTGTCGATACAATGCAACCTCGATATGGATCGGTGCATTGTCCAATTACGTCTGACGTGCTCGGTTGCATTGCCGATCGATAATGTTAAAACGAATATCGAGAATATTTCGTTAAAAAAGGAACAAGATACAACTGCTGCTAACGATATTTTTCAAGATATACATCCCTGACATAGAATAGATCGAGTAAAAAGTTAAATATCTAAAATGTATCGTAGTTACTAACAGAAGTATTGGTTATTCGATGAAACATTTATCGTACATAGCGCTATAAATGTCATTCATCTTTTTATTTTTTTTCAAGTTTTTACACCACAAGCCTAAACACGCTATAAAGCTATAAAATCTACCTGAGAAAAGCTTCCCGAAAAGATTACTTCTCGAGGCTACTGTAAATAAATAATAAAATGTTGCGGGAAAAAAACAGTACAAAAACGCTGAATGCTTCAGCCCCAATTTACCCTACAATTTTTTTTCATTCTCTTCGGATTGTTAATTTCATTACAGAATATAAATTCACAAATTTATGTTTCCGCCGTATATGTGTGTCATAATGCGCAGTGAAAATAGAAGGAGAAGCTAGATCTGCATGTAATTTCTAATCTCACGAGATGTGAATCGATGCCAGTCCGATTCACCTTATTTTTTCACCTGGCCATATTGTGGTAACCCTCGGCGAAGTAATTTCGTCTTCCTCTTCGTCCCCTCTGATCCGTTTTTCCTCGGTTACAATAGCACGTTACTAATATGTCGTCGCCACAATTCCGCTACGAGGCAGGACATGTGACATTTTTCGGCGTTTATAGTATTCGAGCCGGGAAGATAGTAAAAGCGATACCTGAAGCATCCATCCCTGCTAGGGATGGTACCCTATGTACCCTTTTTGTTGGGGTGACTTTGCTTAGTGGACGAACGAATATTTTTCTGTGACTTTCATATCCTACTGGTAACTCTACGTTTGTTCTTATTTATAGAAAAGTAACGTTTGAAGCGTGAATTTCATATTCGTCTCGTTAGTTTGAAATTTTTCTTATTTATAAATATAATTAATAATTATAATTATCAATCAATTAAAATTAATATTATTTGTAAATATAAAATTAACGTTCGGGGCATGAAGATTTTTCTTCATATTCGACTCGTTGTTGTATATTTTTTCATTTATAATTCAAATAATGCTTGAAGCATGAAGCATCTTCCGTTACTTTCATATTCGTTTCATCGCTGTAGGATTATTTTTATTTCGAAGAAAGTAATAATCCACAGCACGAAAATTGAAATAAAATAGAAAGGGAATATAAATATAAATACAGTAAAAGAATTCTAATGTATCAGATACATATATGTACATATTATTCATAGATCGAAATATATCTAAGAGATGAGTTAAGTAATCATCGTAAACCCATTTCTAATTTCCCAGCTTTCTATTAGAATTCAATATTTGCAACGTCAAACTGACGCATGTTTACGTCCATTCCTTATCTAGCTTCGCCAGTAAAGTGAGGGTGATCAGGGTGTGACTCAGCTCCTTCCTTCCATCGATATCCGGTGTTCCGTGTCGTTTTGCACGTAATTAGACGGAACTTCAATGGGGCCCGTTCGCAGGTAACCCGCGCGAGCCAACGAGTGAAAGTATGTCACCGTATTTTTCGTTTTTCACGTATTACTCGCAGACGGTGGTCTTGAGACGTTTTGACGTCATGCGTTCCCGCCGATAGCCATTTCCGCGGGCCATTCACTTGACGTCCAAGTACACTTCGCTTTAACGAGATCCAGATAGAAGCCTACCGGGTAGAGATCTATAATATTTATCCAACGTGAAGAACGATGAAGTTGTAGGTACGGAAATAATTCGAAAAATAGGAAAACATACGTGTCCGATCAAATGGAAACGAGAAGATCAGACAGAGGGTTATTAGCAAAGGGTGAATTATGATCGTAAAAGAAACTATGGTTTGAAAATAAACTGCCACGAGTCACACTTTAACCATTGAGATATCACGAGCTCAGAGTAACAATGAAAATTCGTGGTTTTACTCGCTCGAGAGACAGAGAAGAATACGTGTTCGATCGAATAGAAATAAGAAGATCAAACGTAGGTTTACTAAAGTGGTGAATTGCGGTTCTAATGGTTTAAATACGAACTTGCACGAGTGAAAATTCACGATCTTATTGGGGTCCTTTCAACAAAAGTTCGTGGTTTTACTCGCTTAAAAAGTAGAACAGAGTACGTGTTCGATCGAATGGAAATAAGGAGATTAAGATTAAACGTAGGTTTACTAAGGGGGTGAATTGTGACTCTAATGGTGTAAGAATAAACTTCCAAGAATCAAATTTCAGCCATCGAAGTATTACGACTTTATCACTATTGTTTCACCAAAAACGCGTCAATGGTTTCATTATCTCGTATCATTATCGACACGTCCGATAAGAATAACGTTTCGCAGCACACTAAACCAATCCAACGTTTCTAGACCATTAATATTTTCTTTTCGCCATTCACATTACCAACATCGCAAATCTTAGCATACGATATGAAAGATGGAAGAAGTTGACGACTAGTACATTACACCGATTCTCCAAGAATTGTATGGTTAAAATGTACAGTTTGTTTGAAAAACGACAGGATTGTCAATATATGTATTTTAATCACGGCGGATGTTTATGCATATTATGAAATTACTATTCAAATAAATATGTACGAGATGCACAAATAATACACAAAGATTTAAAGGACGAAACAAATCTCATTCCTTTAGCTTTGTTCATAAAAATGTAAATTTGCGTACATGCGCGTAGTTTACTCATCATACTTGTAAAAATCGTTCTTTTATTCAACATCGACACAACTCTAGAAATGGCCAACGTGCGAATAGATTTTGGATTTTAATAATATTATTCCTTTTCGCCATTCGTATTTCAGCTGCTCAAAAGTCATAGATATCGACTAACCCTATAAATCCATACATTTTCAGGAAACTCCTTCCGATAAACAGACTCGTGCAAGTGAAGAAATTCCTTCGGAAATTCGATGCTACGTGTATAATTGGACACGTATTTGGCAAGTAAAATCGAGAAACTTGCAAAAGACAGAGTCGATGATCGAATTCAAAGAGACTCGTTTAACAATCTCGTACGTGTTATCGTATTATCGCATGAGAGAAAGAGGAAAGTTGAAAATTTAGCGTGCCACTCCTATCCTCGAGGGATGCGTGTAAACAGAACGAAGAACGACAGAGGGTTGGTTCTGAAAGGGGGAGAAAGAGAAACCAACGATAGCGTTGGAAGGGGAACACGAGGCAGTCGAGCTCGATGCACTCGGCCGTCTATTTAGTCGTTGGTCGTGCGCGCGCCATGCTGGATCGACAACGATCGTTTTTACGTTGCTATTGCGACCAAATGTGTCCGTGTTTTCCTCATCGACGCGTTAATTAAACAGCCTCCTGGCTCGTGAACGATCGTTGACAACGCCGGGGGGTTGGGGGGGAAACTCGGCGAGAAAATCGGATTAATCAGACCATATATTCCTTCGTTTTTGCAACTACGTACGGAACATTGCGACTGTGATGGAAATCGCGAGTGTCGTTGAAACTAGCCTCGATTCGATGGAAACGTACGTAACTGGTTGTCAAGCGAAAAACCTAGTGTTGTGAAACGAAGACTGTTCTACGAAATATCGTCGCAACGAGGAATTATTATACTAAAGTATACGCGTATGTATTACTAAAATTTCGGTGCCAGTTGAGTCCAAGGTTTCTGCGTTCAACTGTACTGAAACTGTGAAGATTCTGTAATTAAACTAAAATTTGTATTTAAGCTATAATTAAGATCCGTGGAATTAAAAAGTCAGCAATTGGCCCGAGCTAAAATCGGAGATTGTAAAATTATATCTGAATTGAAGCTTTTGTTATCAAGGAGACGGTGAACCAAAGTTGTAGACCTTTAAAATCGAAGGTTCTAAAATTAGATTTAAATTAAAGCGTTTAAAAAGTCGGCGAGCCAAAGGCGAGTCGTTCATCTTAAAATTGAGGATTCTGAAATTAAATCACAATCAACGTTTCTGTTATTGAAAATCCGCGGGCCGAAACAGTTGACCTTAAAACTGAAGGTTCCATCACGCAACTAGAGTACAATTTTCGGAGTTGAGAAACCAACATACCGAGGGAGTTGACCGGCGATACTCGTTAACTTGGTTTCGAAGGCGAACGCGCCGGCTTGATAAGCGTTATCTGGCTGCAATAATTGCAGGCTGTGTATTACGGTCGGCCATTGTCGTCGAACGAGGAGGCTCCGTTGAGGCGAAAGCTGGCGACCGCGTGTGTCAACAGGTGATACGATCGCGAGAGACAAAAGGTCGAGAGAGTGCGACGTTATCAATCGAACAGGAGTTTGAATGAAAGGGAAAGAGTGCGTAGCGAGCTCACATGAAACGAGAGAATAGAATCAAAAAGAGGCTGAATCGATCGTACAGTGCGTTGTAGCGTTTGGTCACGCGATAAGGTGAAGCTTCGCGTGCGCCGCGAGAAACTAGATAGAGTGATAAGGCCGAAAGAGAGTGGAAAAGGAGTCTGGCGCCTCGTTCCTCGCTAAAGTGACACGTCGCCTTGGCCAATAAAACGACAGACGGTCTAAACTGAACGGAATCGGCAGCTGCTCTCCCGGTGTGCGCCTCGTACGTTGGCCCCGTCCGCTTTAATTTCAGATCCAGTCAGACCTAGCATTAAATCCTCGGTCGAGTATCCAGTGAAAAAAGTGATCGGCAGATAACAAGAATCTTTTTTCGGGGCCTTCCAATTGCTTTTCCCCTTTTTTATTTTGCTTCGTTTGAGAAAAAGGGAGTTGGTGTTGTTCCTTTTCATTATCTTGGATATACGAGTTAATAGTGAAACGAAGATCGAAAATATCGTGGACGATGACTGGACGAAACTGATCGAAAGGGGAGAAAGAAACAGAGGATTCGTCAAGATGATGATGGCACCGCAGGTCGTGGGTGTCTTGTTGAAGAAACCGGGACAGCAGAACCACCCACGTTTTCCACCGTTGGACCCACAGGAAACGAAAATCAGAGGTTAGTTTCTTCGTAACGGATCTGCTTTGTATCTTATCTAGTCTCGACTGTGTTTAATTAATAATATCAAGGAAGTCCTGCGAGATAAACGAGTTTCGCCTTGAGAATAAACATTTTTAGGGATCGTTGAACTCTAGGTTGAAGATTTCGCGTGGAATTTAATTATTGGAGATACGAGGCAAGCGTGTTCGGTTGAGTTTAAATTGGTTTGAATGTGACTCTAATGGCGTTACTTGGGCTGGAAGTAGTTGTTTACCAGCCGATTGGATGCGCGAAAACGTAAACTCACCATTCACCACCAGCCTTCTATGCTCGATCCTCATTATATTATCGATGTTATGATTCATTGGGCCGTGTTGTTACAACATTCATCTTATCGGGTCATAACTCGAGGCGCTGTTTCGAATGAAAGTGAATGTTCAACCGTTCCCTGAAACACGCGGGTTTCGCTCATCGGATCTATCGATTTTCTGGATAAACCTCGTATCGAAAGGAACCCGGTGTTTTACGTATCTCGCTGATTAATAGCTTACGGGAATGATTTAGCGTGGTATTCTGACGATTTATCACGCGATAACGGTGAAATACGTTTATTAGTCGTTTTAACGCTCTGAATCTGTATATTGGTTTTGAAAAATTGCTTATCTTGCACTAGAAACTCTGGTATTTACAGATAATATTGTTTATGTATCTCGTGATTATCAAATGCTTGCTTTATTATTTTCCTGTCGTGAATGATTTATTACGTGTAATCCGTTACATAATCAGTTACATAAATATATTTAATAGCGTGCAAAATATGATTTGCCATTTTTAATGTCTGTAACATATCAGCTGAATGATATGAATTGTCGCATTTGGATCTTCAAACGATTCCAAGTGAATCCAATTCACAGATGGAAGATTTTAATCAACAATAAAAAGATTAATATTCATGAATCTTTTCAAAATAACGTGGAAACACCGTGACGAAAGTAGAAAGATCATAATCAACAATAAAAGGGTTAATATTCATGAATATTTCCCAAATAACGTAGGAACGTCGTTATAAAAGAAAAAAGATTTTAATCAACAATAGATGCGTTAATATTCATGAATGTTATCCAAATAATATATAAAAGTCGTGACGAAAACAGAAAGATTTCAATCGAGACTAAAATGATTAACAATCACGAATTCTTTTCAAATAACGAGGAAACGTGGCAGAAGAAGAAAGATTTTAAACAATATCAAAATAGTTAACATTCAGGAAGTCTTTTTACGTAACATAGAAACGCCGTGACGTAGAAGTAGAAAAATTTCAACTAATATTGAAGTGTTAATATTTGCGAATTTTCAAATAACGTAGAAACACCACAAGAAAAGTAAGAAGATCTCGATCAACGTCAAAAGGAATAATATTAATGTTCACGACTTCTTTACGTTTAATATTGCAATTAATATTCACGAATTCTTTTCAAATAACATGGCAACGTCATGTCGAAAGAAGAAACATTTCAATCGACATTGGAAAGATTAACATTTAGAAATTCTTTTCAAATAACGTAGAAACGTCACGAAGACAGCAGAAAAATCCCAACTAACGTTAAAAGGATTAATATTCGCGAAATCTTCTCAAATATCGCGAAAATGCCGTAACTGGAGGAGAAAGATTTCAACCCACGTTAAAAGAATTAATACTCCACGAATCGTTTGAAAATATGTAACATAGAAATATCGCACTGAACATAACGGAAGAACACGAGCCGTTCACCAAGCGCCGCCATTCCTTCACTTGTCTTAGCATAATAAAAAAAAGCGTATCACGAAATTCTTGCGGTCCCCCGGGCGACTAGTATGGTCGGCTTTTTCCGCAACGGAAACTCGCAACCTCTCACGATTCGATTGACAATTCGTGCTCCGTAATCCGGTATCTGGGCTACCGTGGTAACGGGATACTTTTACGCGGTTATCCACTCTGGGGAACATGAAAACTGGCTGTCTAGCGTCGGCTTCCACTACGAGAAGCTTCTCGTTCCTTTTTCTCCGCATACGAGCTCTACGATCCGAGGGATCGTAGCCCTGACACCGTCCATGATTTAATGTCAGGGTTGACGACACCCGAGGAAATTTCACCGGCTTCGATGACAGGATTTATACGAACCTTTAATCACCGTGGATCGATCGAGGTCGAACGAAATTCTGGAAACTCTTCGTCTCGTCGACGGATTTTCTTCGTTTCTGAATACATTCCGTGTAAAAATACGGCTGAATTTCATTTTGCGGCACACCAAGTTTCTCATCTGTCTTAGTAACATATGGTAGATAGTTTATAACGAGTAGGATCCGAATATGGTTATTTCAGTAGTTAGTCGTAGGTATGTGAAAGTTTATTCTATTCTTTTCGTCATATCATTTTAATTCTATAGATCCATGTACATGTATAACACGCATTATGAATGAAATTGCATTTGCTAGTCATAATTCCACTTTTCGCAACGATTTCCAGTTAATCTTGTTTATAGATAGATGACAAATAACGTAGTATCTGTTTTGTAACGTTTTATCTAATCTATATCATCCGATTTCAAATATCAATCACGATACGTGGCTTAATAAACGATATCCCGAGTTCTAAAAGATATCACTTGAAAAAATCGGTAAGAATACCTGGAAAGTTCTTCGTTGTGTATCGCGTAGGTTCAGGGTTGAGATAAAAGTGGGAGGATCGCGCGAAAGCTTGTTGCGCCGTGTGGTTAATTGTGACTGACAAGTGGAGTACCTAAATTCCATCGTTTACGGCAGGTCAAGAAACAGTAAAAGGAAAGCAGGTGAGTCTATCAACGTATCCGTACTGGTTTTGACGCCGCCACACTGAATTTCTACCTGCCTTCCTCCCCCTGTACGATCAATTATCAAACACCATTTCTCTTCTAACGGAAACTTCTCCAATTTTTAACTCCTTACCTGTTCTATTTACAAGCTATGTTCTGACTTTTCAAAATGGAACGTGTCAAATAACACCGTTCACGGAAACGAATTTATGATAAATGTTAGTTTCTATGGAGGCAAATCTCAAACTTCAGGACCATATAATGGATCCACATATCATTATAATTATTCGACATCTTCATCAACGAATTATTTATTTACGAATAGCATATGATAAGGAAACATCAGCTGGTCATGCACAATTTTCTACGCAATGATGTGACTAACAGTTCCTTCTTCGAATGTTATTCTTTGATAACTTGCGTTGGGATTATCGCCAGTTCTTTGTAAAACTCATTTTCCTAACTGAAATCTAAAAATTCGACCTGCTTCCCATGTTCCACAATTCAGAAAATTACCCTTCAATATTGTATCTCTTAATCGTTGACATATGGCAGTGAACGAATTTATGATCGGCTGTCTGCAGTGCGAAAAACATTATTCACGCGATAAAAAGATTCCTCTCTTATGATATTACAGGCTCATCTCGGAAATGTTTTATAAAACCAATGACATATGGAGACATATTTATCAAGACTTTTGCTTCTGACGAGTACCACATGGTCCTCAACTTTGACTGCAACTCCTCGAAACACCCCGTATATCCCAATGACTTATGTAGCATTACCGTTACAAAAAGATAGTGGTTTCGATTTTTTACTTTCACAAAGAATACTTTTCCCGGCAGCGTCGACTTTTCCCCGGACACGGCCGACCCAGCAAATTCGGCACTTAATCGTGCAGAAACGGAGTTAATCGAAGGGAAAGTTTCTTTATACGCGAATACGAGATGTTAGGGCATTGCGTTACGCTAATTTTCCAAATTCTCGATAAATTTTCGAGCCGACCAGGTTCGAACGAACCGTGTATAGATGTTGCAGAAGGGGAGTTTGAATCCCTTGCATTTCATTTTTCGAAGCATCTTCAGTTCCTCTCTTCGGTTCCCCTCGAAGGATTTTTCGCGAAACGCGAGTCCTGGCATAAAGGAGCGTTCTTTGTGGCGCAGAGGGGCTTTGCAGTTCTTGTAAATAGCCAATGGGTCCCCTTAAAGAACCCCACGGAACTCGCACGAGTGTCCGCAAATGGTGACACACGTTTCACACTTCGAGGTCCGCGTGTGCGAGCCGGGAAACAGGATCTCCGGATTTTTTAGGCTGTACGCAAGTGGCTGTTGCCTTGCCGTAAATAAATTGTCGCTCATGAAATATCCGACCAATGGTCGAGGTGAAATAAATTTGCAACTCAATGACACGGCCTCCACGATAACGTCCACGTTGACAAGAGACACGACTGGGACGTTTCTCCTCGAATTTCGCGATCCTTTCGGACGTGTATGCTTCGGTATGATGGTTCAATTTCTTATCGACCTTGAATTCGAAAGACGAAACTCTTCTCCTTCGAGTTTGATAAATTTAAGGATTTTTTTGAAAATTTCATCTTATGATGTGATCGTCAAGTAACTTTTGGCTTTCAACGCGTTATGTAAATGTGCAAATGTAGGAAACTTAAGCGTGTTTTTATTCACGATTACACTTTCTTATCTATCTCGAATTCGAGAGGCTGTTCCTTCGAATTTGATAATTTTGACGATCTTCAAATTCTATTCATCGTTTCGGACAATTTATAACGACGTTCAAGAACTTTCGATTGTCATTACGTTTTAAATGATAGATATTACTGCAGACATACGTATGTTTCCTTTTTACGATAATATTATAATCCTGTGAGAAGATTTATGTTCTTAATAAATCTGATGAATTTCTGTCGGTTTCAGTCTTTTGACTATGCCAGTGTAGCATTTATTTAACGAAAAATTTATGTGAGATTCAACTGTGGTATTGTGCATCTTCGTGACTCACGTAATTTCTTCCTGTTCAGGGAAGATGTTTAATGCCTTACGAATTTCCTCACTTCTGACGCATCAGAACGGATCTATGATCGTGCGAATTATTTTACCAAGCAAAATTCCCACTTTTTTATATACCTTTGGCTGCTATTCTTTAAAGTTGGATTGTATAGATTTGAAAGCATATTCATTCTAAATAGAAATGTTAAATGGTATTTCGATTAATAGTATGACAGTAGTTTTAGATTAATAGTACACTATAAATAGTGTGAGAATAATATCAAATGAGTCTTCTTAAATATCCTTTGTCCGAAGGAAGACTCGAATATGTCATTTAAGGAAGTCAGAATTGGTATTTGCGAGTAGAATGTACTGTATCGTAATTCCCGTTGCGTCGCGAGGACGCCAGCTTGTGCACGCTATTGAAATTTAGGTCACAGCGTCGAATTAAGCACGGTTCACAAGTGCCATTGACGAAAACCCGCTACGACCAGGGATTAAGATGTATACACGAAGATAATGTTCAATCCCCATTCGTCGAGTTTCTTCGAATGTCCGCGAATCCTTTCATGAACTCAATTCTATCCTCCTGTGAGAAGTTTGCCCCGGCTGATACGTTTACGAGAATTAATTCCTTAAGCTTCTCTTGTTGAAGGAAAATGGAGGAGCTTTATTGAACAAGAAACCATTGGGAAGTCCTTTAACGACAAACAAAAAGAAAGATGTACCACGTTTTCTACTATTCAAACGTCATGATATATAATAATTGAAATTCATAACAAAAACTTCCTCCACACTTGTCATTTTTGTTCGATACATTTCCATTTTTTTATTGATATATTCATCATATTACACAATTGCCACGAGTATATCCGTTCTTGCAGTAACTCACAAAAATATTGCAATATTTTCTAGAAATCTTTCATGAATATTACTAAATACAATTAAACAATATTAGTAATGTAATGAGACTCGACTATTATACTGATAAGACTCGACATAAGTTTGATAAAAGTTATCTAAACTAGAAAATTATACGAAGCTACGAGAAACGTATTTAATTGAATCAGGAAATTGTGGAATCTTGATAAATGATTTTATAGAATCAGTCAATTTTCATTCGACATGTTTCATTCATCGTGAGACAAAACGTAGGTAATTTTTGATAATATTAATTCCAGCATATTGCGAGTCTTCTGACAACTGGAGTACGTCATTATCTAAAAAGTCAGGAAAACGAGGATTGTTCTTGTTACGAGCTCCTCTATTTTCCTAATAAAATTTTATTCGTGACGTACAATGCCATCAAAAAGTAATTGCACATATACCTTTATTTCTTAGTGAAGTATTTTCTTATCCGGTTCTACATTTCATTGCCATAATACCACATTGTCATCCCATATCAAAGTGTTGCTAATGATATAAAATTTAACATATTTGGTCGTAAATTAAGTAACAAATTAAGTAACGAACAGAATGGTATGCACACATCTTTCGTAGCCACTGCAAATGAACGCGGGTGTAAATAAAAAGGACACGGAGGTGATCGTGTAAATGACATGGCGAAAGATGCGAAGAGGATCGACTGCAAATCGCGAGGAACGACACCGTGACTTAGGTTCGTCGATCGAATCGAATCTCGGCCACGAAAGACGCGCGTTCTGCCTTTCACTAAATGCTCGACCGTCTTCTTTTACACGTATTCGGGATTCAAATAGTCGACCCGGTCGTGCCATTTACCATTCGAGGTTCTCTGTATCATTGCGCCGTCTGTAGAGCGCTCCTCATTGTGCGTAACCAAACACACGTCCCGCGAGGAAAACAATGAGATTAAACTTGGACTGATTTATTCGCTGAAGGAAGAGTAAAATTATCTCTCGTGTAATATTTCATTTTATACTCTTAATCTGGCTGCGATCTTGGAATTTTTATATTTCGATCTTGTTCTTTCGGCAAACGAAAAATTCCGTTCAACCTTGAGGTATTTGTTAACGTTGGAAAAATAAAATTGATTGAAAATGACCCGAAGAATGCGGCGTTAGATTATAAACGTGGGTCGTTCGTGTGTGTTGCGATCTTTCGATGGATAATCTAAAAATAGTCTGAAGAAAATTATAGAAAATTCCTATGAAGTCTTCGAAAATACCAAGTTTAAATTATCATCAATTTTTTGAAAAACGATTGAAATACATTATGTGGTAAACAAATAAAACGCATAAATAAAAATTCATATTTACACGCCAGGTTTTAAATAAGATAGTATAATATAGTTACAGGTATAGCTTAAAATTTTCTCCTCGAATGGTAGAAACTGCGTTGATATTCAAATTGAACCATGTGAACAGCGCTTAAACGCGCGGCGCAGATTGAAAATGTTTGTAAAGTCGTGGAAAACGGGGGCAGAGGAAGTGGAACGATTCCTCTTGCGGTGTTATTCGTAGGTAAACAGGTGTTTCAGAGGAACGTGGGCGCCGCTATGGTGGGCGATTTCAATAATTCACTTTCATCTGCTTGCGAGCTTGCCTAAAGAAAGGACAACGATGCTTGATTTTAGAAATACATCTAACGTAAAAAAATCTCGAATTTCTACAATTTTTAAAAAATTTTATTTTTCTTCTAAATCTTAAAATATATATATTTCTTAATTTATGGGTTTTATTTCGGCCGTATTTCACTAACTGTGTTCAGAAAGATATAAATTTGCATAAAAATTCGCAGCCTACTCTAACATATAAAGATATATTTCACCAAATATGAACATTGAATATTTGTGGCTGGTTATAAACTCCCGAGAGCGTATTGCAAAATTTGCTTATTTCGTTTGAAAATATATAACACGGTACATAAAAATTGAAAGGATGATTCTATATAATATGAAAGTGTACTGCAATGTTTTCTCTGTTTTGATATATTCGTTCTCGAGCAAAGTACTGCAAAACTCTTTCCTCGTTGCTTCATTAATATTAAAGCAGCGGTTAGATTGGAAGATCGCTCCAGTTACGAAAGAATAATTAAAACAGCAGGCGTGGCGAAGTTGATCTCCTTCGGTTACTCGACTTAGCGAGGTTTGCAAGTGATCATTTCCGATAATCGTCGATCACTCGATAAAGCAATCGATCGAGGCTCGACGAGTCTTGAAGCGTAGAATTGACGTCTTCCGTGATTTCTCGCGCAAAGAACACGCCAACGAAGGGAAAAATATTCGTTTCTCCGAAGAAATGCCGTTCGACTAATAGCCATCCATCTATCGATCATAAATCGATCACGGATCGCATCGAGAAGCTGAGGAATCGCTCCGGTGAAAACTGGACGTGACCGTTTTTTTATTTCACGACGATCTCTCGCCGCATCGATATCACAATTAGCCGACCAGAGGATTTAATAATATTCACTTTCTAATTCCAGAGCTCGTGATTGCACCGAACTTGCTCGGTCACGACTTAACATTTTCGAGTCAGCCCCATTATCGATCGTTTTCGGGTTCTCGAATTGCTCTACATTCCTCTGCTAGACAGGATAAAATACGTTTTTCACAGAATAGCTGTAAAATGATTGCAAGAATATGAAACAATTAACCCTTAAACGAACAAATGTTTCGAATGAAGGAATATTGCAAATTTTTCGAAAACCTAGAAGAAGTAATTTAAAAAATCTCACTAGTTTGAGGATTTTATTCTGAAGATTTATGGTCGAATAAAAATCGTAATATTACTTTTTCCACAAATTAAGAGAAGCAAAACTTAGAGAAGTAAAATTGTAACTTTTCTACGTCACAAGACTGGAAAGGATAATTTCAAAAATATTTTACAGCATATCCTGAAGAATAAGTAAAAAGATCTGTCTCATTGTGCTGTAATATTTTCTTCCAAGTTCGTTGCTCAATAATGTTTTCCCAATGAATTAAAAAAAGAACAAAAATTAGATGATTAGACTGATCGAACTTGCAACGACGTACACAAAACAGAGCAGTTCGACAAACCCGTATACTATTTGCGATAAAACTAATCTAAATGGATTTTACATAAGCAGAGCTCGTTGAAGCGGAGAAGAACTACTTACGTACATATGTATACGCGATCTCTCGAACAGAAATAGTAGCACAATGAAGAGCCGGCGGTTATACGCAGAACTGTGTATTATCTCGTTGTTCCGTGCTTCTTATCACAACCTCGGATGATAAAGCATCCGGAATTATTCAACGTTCAACGTACGCCTCGCTGGACCATGTTCCCTTCGCGTAGTTGATGAGTCTCGACAAAAGCGTCTACAAACAACTGTTTCGAATTACATATGGATACGTTCCAAACTAAAACTGCCACGTTATTGAAAATAAAACGAAGCTCGTATCATAAGAAACTATGAAATCGTACGAATAAAAGCTCTCGTATCAATAAAAATTATGAAAATCAACAGCAGCAATCGTTCAAGAAACAATCCAGAAATCATCATCGTTATCGTTTATCTAAAAAATATAATTCAGATGATCGCTCTGTTAGAACATGGAACGTCGATATTTTTTTGTCGGCGAACGATTTTCTCCGATAGTATCGGCGAGTTGTTCCGTCGACCCCTTTAAGCCGGATTTCTACGAGGTTGTATCGCATAGAACCGGGTTCTGGCCGCCCGGATTCGCAACCAGTCCTGCGAGGGAAAAGCGGTTGTGAAAATGTCTCGGTGCGAGTCGTGCGGCTAGATCTACGTGATCCAGGATCTATGATCGTGGCGCACGCCGCGATCGTGCGCGCGTTCACCGACTGGATCGCGTAGCCTCTTCCGAGTCGAATTATTATTTTCTCGATGAAACGCGTGCCACAAAGCAAGATGCACCTTCGTCTGGTACACTTTCACTATTCCAGCTGTTCCAAGAAGTTTGCTCCCTATACCATTTTTTTCTCTTTCTTCCTTTTCTTCTTCTTTCTTTTTTTTTCTTTTTTTTTGTTGTATAATCTTGGAATTTTGGAATTCGACGAATTATGCTAACAGATTTGAAACTATATCGCTGGTCGAGAAAGGCATGCGATTCCATGCAAATTTAGACACAAGGAAACTTATATGCAAAAATACATAAAGTTGAATTCTTATAAAAACATTTGCCTTCTTGTAATCAATTCAAACTATTATTTATGTATGTGCATTATTTTCTACAGAACCTACATTTAATGCATTTAAATATCCAATGTGATTGATTTGACTGTATAATAAAAAGAAATTATACAGTAGAAAATAGTAGATTTTATCGAAAAAATATAGAATTTATTAAATTTTATTTTCATTATGGATAATCGTTGTATAATCCTGGATAGAAAAGCAAACTTAATAATATTATGCAGGAATTTTTATTTATCATATTTATTAATAGTGCTAACTTCTAGCTTGTAATTTCATTAGTACGTAATACTAATTCAATCGTGTAAGAGGATCTACGTCCGCGTTGATACCATCCGATCGTATCTGAATGAAGTTACAGAGAGGAATTGAGCAACTCGTTCTCCACAATTTACCAATGTATTCGATAAAATTGCAGATTCCCATTACGTGTTAACTAGGTTGAGATCGTCGAAGGAATTCGATACGAAATACTAGTAACGTTTCTGCCTGCTTATCTATTACATAATTGCAGAATGAATATCAGAACACTGGATATTCATGACACTGTAGAATTCCTATGGAATCGAGGAGGGAGGTCGAGAATCGGAAAGCTCGTTAATTCCATTGACACCGACTATGTAGGATGGCTGAATTTCACCAGCCGCGATTCTTACTCCAACCGGCTTGGATATCATACTTTACTGCGATCAGTTTTGCCTGGAACGGACGGGACGCTATGGGACTTTCTAAAAAATGATTTGCATGAGGTAAAAATATTCCGTACGACGACACACGCGAGACTCGTTAGGTTGTCAAAACTGTGCGCAACGTCCTGGATAGGAAATTAAATTAGGAAATGGAGAAGAAAAGATAAGAAAGTATTGGCAGGGAAAGATCGTTTCATAAAATTGAATCGACAATAAGAAATAGGAACAAGGAAGCAGAACGTATTACTTTTATGGAGGAATGAATTTGATGACTGGGAAGTAGAAAATGAGAATCTAATTGCGTGAAGTGGCAAGCCATTGAAATTGAAACCATAAAAGTTGGATTCTAATACTTATACGGTAGTATGTTCATAATGGTCTGTCTATAGAGTAATGAGAATACTAATATATTAATTCATACACCTAGTATATTTCTAAAAATTGCTCTTTCTATATAAAGTATACGCTTCTTCAAGATATATACAATGCTAAAAATGGTCAACTAATAAATGAATAAATTTACAAGTTATTGTATGCATCCTTGTCATGTTTACTTGTATGGTAGCAACATACTTAGCCACAAGTCTTTTATTGCAGTTTTGTGTCTTAGAAGTTACGCTTATAGAAAACTATATCAGCATAGTGGATAAGCAAATACATATTGCAAGTATATTTTAATATCTATTGATAGTTGAGAGAAAAAAATTCTATAAAATAGAACAAAGCTTTTGGACAACTTCTGTTCCGATCACCCATGATTAATCAAGTAACTTTCGCCTGACAGATGTCATTTTTTCCCCGCAATATCCAGACGAGCTTTTTCCAATATACACGTTCTGCGACTTTTCCCCACGACATGAGGCATCCGCATGACTTTTTGCCGGCGCACGTGTTTCTCCGGTCCACGAATTAATTAATGTCTCAAGTGGGTGTAATTAGACGCCCTCGCGCGTCTGTCGCCGCAGCAAGAAAATGCGGAGAGAAGAGACAGAGAGAGAGAAAAAGAAAATAAAGACTTTGCTGGCGTCGCGTGGAACGATGGCCCCGGCGGAAAGAGAAAGCAGCAACGCGTTTGAATAGAAAACTATCTCGTTGGAATCCCTCGGTTTAGCATTTTCTGCCAATGTTTTACCTTCGAACATGAAATTAATAGTCACACGATTAACCCTGCTGTTCTTCTGTCACTCTTTCTTCGCCATTGTATCCCTTTAGATATCTTCTTCTCAAATTTTCAAATACTTTATCCACGAAAATAAATTTAGAAAATAAATGTGATCATCCAAATATAATATAAATATTGCATAACTATGCTGCAATAATTCTAAAATATATTTATACTTGATATACATATTATTTGAAAGGTCCAAAAACATTTAGAGGAAAAATAGTAATGAGAACTAAAAGTAACGTAATTCGTAGTATAAAGGATGAAAAGAACTCGAGAACTGCTTCGGCAAGCGGAGTGTAGTTCATCGAGCAAACAAACTCTATGTCCATTAATTTCTTTCCCTAGTTTCGTTCCGAAGGCGACCGCGGTTCTAAACTTTCTCACCCAATAGCCAATACTTCATTGAGCTCGCTAATTCGGAGGAAAAACTTTCTTCTTTGCTGCGAAAAGAACGCGAAGTTGTTAAGTGGACTGTACTACGACAGGCCCCTGCACACGATAGCGCGGCTAATGTCCATTAATTTCTGTGACGGGCTGGTTTTGATCCATTAAGGACTATGCAGCAAAGTAATGCGTAAAAGTTGCATAAACGCGACATTATTTATCGTTTATTGATATTGTTTACCCATACAAGGATCATTAGAAATAGTTATATAATAATTTCTCCCAACTAAAATTTAAAAGTCTAAATGCGAGCGGATATAGTATCAAATACAGACACATATTATACAGATCCTTGAATTCATGATATCAAAATCAAATAAATTGTAAATTATAGAATATAAATGTAAAATGTAAATATTGTCTAAAAGAAAATCGAAAATGAATCGTATCAACGCAATATTGGTTCTTTATGAATCAAATTCCACTTTACACCGGAATTTCTCACCAGTCATCTGGATCAATCGTCGGACTGAGGATGAAGGGATCGAAAGACGCGTCGTGATTAATCCGATCCGCGGTTAATCAAGTTCCACGAGGAATTCCACCTCTGTCGCGGCTTCTGTCCGAGCTGACTGTACTTCATCACGATTGGGTTAACTATGTAGATGGGAAACATCTTGCATAGTGGGGCGTTGGTTCAATAATGATAGAGCAGACGCGATAACGGGAACGAAACGGACAAGCTGACGAGGCGCGACGAGCAATGTGGAATTTTCGGGTGCGTTAGCTTGGCTTCTCAGTTGATGGGGATAATGCGTGGACAGGAAATGGCCCTCTCTCCCTTTTTTCTTCTTTCCGACTGTTTGTGCGTCACAGATAAACCCGATTAACAGAGAGGAAAGGGAATTAGGGAATTGACGTAAGAGAAGAATCTTCGTGCTAGAAATTCCTCAAAATTGTCACTAACAGATATTAACTACTCGTTAATTCTAATTCATTCTCCGAGTCATTTTCAACCCAGTTGTATTTTGCTATCTCTAACAAGTTTCTCGAGCTTCAAGAAACATTAAAGTAATTGTTATGGGTTTTCCTGCTAATTTTTTTCTTTGAAATTTTAATACGACATTAAACTTTTGGTGCGTCAAATTGAGAGCATTACTCGGACCATTAACATTGTCTGGATCATTCCATCATGAGGAATTTTTACCAGCATACAATTAAAAGTTAGCAAAGAAAGATCAATTTCAAATAGATAATTGAATTAAATTGGTCGAGATATGAATACAGCGCAATTAAGCTAATGAATTAGACGGTATAAAACCATTGCACAATTTAGATTAGAAAGTTTTCACAAGTTTCCAATTTCATTCCGGAACCAACGCAAAAATTTCGAGACACTCGTGATTGAAATATATTTGTAGGAGAATCAACTACGATAATTTTCTTTGTAGGATAACGAGAAATTTCTATATCTTCAAAATATCCAAGCACGTGTTTCTCCGGTTTTAAAAGAGTGTTAAAACCTGTATTTGCATGAGAGAAGGTTTGAAATATTGGTAGAAAGGAAGAAATTCTAACGTTGACACGACACGATTCCCTCACAACCTATACTACATAACATTGTTATGTTGACCATATCTAGCGTTGACCATTTTCAAAGGAATCAACCTCGAAAAGCGTGCCAACTCAGTAGGCAGCTAAAGATCAATGGAAAAATCATCTGCGGTCGGAGGACGAGTCAGCCGCTCGTCGACTGATTCGTTTTATGTATATAGTAAATAGTGAACAAGCATGGAACTTCCATGCCTGCTGAGAGGTTTAAAACGAACCGAAAATATGCTTATATCGTGCTTACGAAAGCATTTGAAGCTTCACCACAGAAAACATTTATGTTCATATCGTACGATTTCAGTAAAACATTTTGATATTTTATTTATACATGACTATATCGATCAAATTTGAAACTAATATGAAATATACATAGCAATTGTAAGATATTTATGTATTTCAAGCTTATATTTGGTAAAACATTAGTATACTACATTAATAGCCATCTTAAACATATAACAAGTGTTAAAGATAACTGCATTGAATATTGCGGTTTATTAATATTATAAATTTATATTAATATAGCAAATACAGTTAACAAAGTTATATCAATATAACAGACAATTCACTTAACGCCTAGTTCAAGCGTTTTCTGAGCTAATTTTCTATTATTACTTTCAGATTTGTTTTAGGCTTTACCAGTGTGATAATGATAGTCGCCTTTCATAACAGTGTTAATGAAATTTCAAAACGTTTCGTATTACACACATAATACATTCATGAAAGATGTATCAACAAGTGTTCCAATACTTTCTTGAGCCTGTGAATATGTACACTACACATACTGTTTAACTGGCAATGAGGTAAGATACGAAGAGCTATGAAAGACTCTAAGAAGAGAAAGAGAAGTTAGATTGCCTCGAGGGAGATGAGTAGAGATGATGAATTGGAAGGGATACCAAAGATCGTGAGGAAAAAAATGTACACATATTAGATAAAAGAGTATGTATGGTGTGGAAAAAAGAAGACGGAGACAGGTCAGGACGTTGCACCGATTGCTGTGACCCAGTGGTCGCGTATGGATGACTCGTGTTGTCTTCCTATCTCTGCTTCTTCCACTATTCCTTTCGACGCTGATGATACTACCTCTCCGACCTTCGAACACCACTTTGGACCAATTTTTCCTTGTCGTCACTATTTCGTTTTATTTTATTTTACTGTTTTTCCTAGCATCGTATTGGAATGCAAGAAGAAAGAACGTTTTAAGTATAGTCGACGCGTGATTCGTTTATATGATAGTTTGAAAATCAGAATGATGTAAGTCAGTCCATTGTTACGTATGACACGATGTTCTATTTTCATTATTATAAAAAAACTCAATACTTGTGTTTCTTAAAGTTAAACATCGATTGACTAGTTAAACGAATAATTCTTTCAAGGATTATAAAATACTGCTTGTTTTTCTCGCTTTGCGAGCTGTTTATGACTCATATTTATCCGACTTATAGTAATAACGACGACACAAAGGTGATTAGGGAATATTCGAGTACATAGGTTTGCGGTTACCGTGGCGACAGATCGTGATATAGAAACTCGCAGTGATATCGTTTTCTTTCGTTTGATCGATACTCTTCGACTCAGCCATGGCACCAAGGTCAGCTCCCGTAGAGGTGAACTGGAACACAGACCGTAAAACAGATTATTTTAACGCGATACATAGTTATTTGAATTTGAATCGAAGCCTAAGCTTCACCACATTAAAATTCAATCTCGAACTTTGCATAGAATAATCAAACTTGCGTATCACGCGACAGGCCGTTAATCTGTAATG
Source organism: Bombus pyrosoma (assembly GCF_014825855.1). Taxonomy (NCBI): domain Eukaryota; kingdom Metazoa; phylum Arthropoda; class Insecta; order Hymenoptera; family Apidae; genus Bombus; species Bombus pyrosoma. The sequence goes on from NC_057783.1 coordinate 4,538,620, forward strand.
CAATGTAAGAATGAGAAAATACAGCGTTCTGTATATACCGCAAGAGACAACATCAAAAACGAGAAAATGATGCGAATAACTCTATCACTGTGTTATTTGAATCGGCGAGGTGTTATTATATAAGAACCAATAAAATATACAAGCAACTTCCGCAAATAAGATAATGTACACAAGCTACTGGATTATAATTACGGCTGAGAATATTAATACCAGGTGAACAAACTTCTTTCTTCTCGAGGAGTAGAAATTATTTCCTCCTAGAAAACCGGCCATCAAGCTGTCAATGTACACGATATATTTCACCGTTTATCACGCCGTTGCTAACAAGTTAAATAATCTGTTTTCAAATATAGATCGTTCAAAAGTTGTTCAACCAAATTTTGCAAATCACTCGGCATGACTGAAATAACCTCATCGTACCCTGTTATAGACGATCCAACTGATGAAGAACGTACGTTTTAACCTTAATAACTGTGCAAATTGGTTGCTTTAAAATGCATTTTTGTCGGCAGCGCGATAGACCGTGTTACAGAGAATTCCTCGAGAGGAGAACAGCGAGGAACAATTAGATTCCTAACAACAATGCGAGGTTAATAATTCCATTTTTATGATTAATGATAGACTGACCGGTGCTCGCGAAGCTGTATAACCATTTCAGACGGTCTTTTTCTTCTGTTTCCATTCACGATTCTCGTTCGTCCCACCGAGAGTGCACGTGCTCGTTATTTCAGCAAGGCTGCGCGTACTTCGAATCCACCGCTACACTTTTTGTGGGTTAACTAGCCAGGCATTCCGCTATGTTGAAAGATAAGTGGAACAACCATACGAACCCATGCAAGATAGTAAGCCTTGTAATTCCTGCGCGTTACGCGCACGAGCGTAGCGCCTTCTTTTCCGCGTTGCCTACCTCCTTTATTCCCTACTTCGCTTACAAATTTTTTACCAATTTTTCTTTATATTTTTTATCGTGTCTTCTATTAGGATTTTGTAATTTCCACTTCTTCCTATGACTTGCTTTCCTGTATACGATCAGTTACAATAGTCTTTGTTCGCTCTACGACAAAAGTATTTTTATTGAAATCAAAATAAGATTTAATAAGACTATTCTCAGCTCTAAGAAATATTTCTACTGCTAACAGATTAACAAACAAAACCTTCTTTCACAGGCTAAGAAGAATTCAAACTTTGGACGATTTGAAGATTCAAAATGTGATTTATTTGATTAAAAATAGCTATTTATAAAATATACGAAAATTTTCGTGCATGTTGCATGTATCTGTTTCTTACTTCATTAACGATTTCTTAAATCATTTCGAAATCTCAAATTTTCCTGAACTCGTCTTCTTCTCTTCTAACAAATGGACACGATTTATCTTAATGAGAATAACCCTTTTACATAAGATGAACGAATTTTCTGAATGACTGTATACCTCACATCTATTATACTTCTTGCATTCATCGACGAGATTTCGTCATTCTGCAATCTCAAATTTTCTTCAATACTTCGTCTCGATTATCTTCGTCGCTAATTCTTCCTACCTACTCTCCGTGCCTTTCACCGCCATTTTATAACTTTATAATCTCCTCTCAGTAAGAACTAAAGAAATTATATACATTCTCCTCTGAATTATATACATTGAATCACGACATATTCGCGACCTACTGATTCCCTAGATTTCCCAAGATTCAACGTTGAGAATCTCACTTCCGCGAATCTCGTAGATTTTTTTTTTTTTTTTTTGTTTCATTAACTGGAAGAAAAACGCCAGTTAATCGCGCGTAGACAGGCAAAAGAAAAAGGAGCGATGCACGTGGAAGGGAACGACGGTTAACAGCGATCGGCCAAGTTGGCGTTTCTAGTCGGATGGACACGCTCGAAGGGATCCGGGCGAACTTACGGGAGCCGTGGCGGAATAATTGCCGGCTTGGACGCGTTGGATCGACGTGATTGCACGATTGCATGCCGCTTTCCTTTTGCACGTTACGCCCCTGGTTTTGTCGCAACGCTCTGCGGGCGGTGTCTTTTGCTACATGCTCCTTGCTATTTCCAATCGCGATTCGGATTTCAAATTTTCTAACGTCTCTCGAAATTAGGGTACGCCGTTTTAACATAGCGCCGTTTCAACACACGCGAATTTCGAAGAAACGTTAGTCGATGATTGCAATGATTTGCATTTCCTCGATTGAACCCTTGAAGAATTACTTTAGGGTTAAACGACATCGTTAGAAGCAACAGTTCGTCCCAACAATGGATGCAGCTTTAATTAGATTCCGGGAGTTTCTGCTGACTCAAGAGTACAGACTCGGTCGAAGAGGGAACAATTACGTCAATAATGACGGTGACTGGAAGTTGTAGATGAGTTCCTGGCACACTTCACTGAACTCTGACGATCCTATATTTATGGGCCACTAGTTGAACTTCGAACACACAGTGGCGTATAAAGGAAAGTTGATACGTTATGAATTTTAGTAATTTCTATAAGAATGGCAATATCCATTTTGTAAAATTATAGTGTTTTTTTACGCCTCTTATTTTGTAAACTTTCTTTTCCTCGTCACTGTATACATACGCGATTTCTAACTAGTGTACTGCATGAATTTTTAGAATATGCAATACGTGACTATTTAGTCGGGGTCAATGACCTCTTCTTCTTTAGATCGTCGAATAAAAACCGTCCAGTGTGAATGGCCTATCTTGAACCAGATAGAATATGCTTCTCGCTGTGTTGCAGAATTTTAGTAATTAGTTCATGTGACAAGTGACAAAAGACGCAAGTGAAAAAATTATGTAACAAGTTGCTGTACAGTCTATTTAAGGTATCAAAGCGGATTTACTCGATAAAGAGATTATTCTCTTTGGAAAAGAAATTTCAAAGAAGTAGATAAAAGAGGAAAAATATAGAAGGAGGGTTGCAGAGAAGATCTGTCAACGATTCTCACAGAATCCGCTCAGGCATCCTGGTGATGACGTCAAACAGTGTCTGCAAGAGTAACACGAGTGACACGAGCACACACGTGCATCGTGCAGCAGATTTTTTGACAAGAGACAGAGAGAGGGAGACCAGTTTTGCGCTATGCGTAATTCTGGTTCTCGAAAAGAAACAGCGAACAGGATGGAACTTCCGATGCTGACTACTTATTTTGACAGCGGGCGAGAGGTGAGAAACTGACAGCTGGTAAATAAAATGGCCAAGACAAAAGGCCGTTTTAGACCAAAGGGTGTCTTATTGTATTGACTTAAGAATCTGAAAATTTACTAAAATAAGATAAAAAGAATGTCTGGCATTGTGAAAAGTCCCAAGACAACAATTCAGAGATTTGTATCGAGATATTTCAAGTTGGACAAAAGCATTCAAGTTAAGAGCTTCGTATTGTATTCTATACTTAAGAATCTGAAAACGGAGTGATATAAGATAAAAAAAATATCTTCCGTGAGATATACCGAAGCAACATTTTAGAGATCTATATTGAAGAATTTTAGGCTATAATTTACAGAACTTACGGTTGAGAGATTCATACTAAAAATTTACGACATTACTAGTTCTATTATTTTCTAATATAAAGGAATATCTAACGACATGACAAGCTTCGAAACCACATTTGGGATATCTGTACAGAGATATTTTAAGATACACAAAGCAGGAAGGTGAAAAAGAAACTAGGAAGTCACCATGGGCGTGTATAGATTTGCTACTGAAACCCTTAGGGATATTTTACTGAGAGCATAAGCAGACTTCCGCGCAATTATTCGATCCGGGGTTATAAAAAGAAAAAAAAGAAATGGAGAAAGGGCTGACAGAGCCTTGTCGAATCATCAAAACGTGGCTCATTCTCTCGCAGGGCGAAACTTAAGCAACAGCTGGCAACATATCGGATCGTCACGTGACAATTATTATAGGGGCACCGTGTAGTTTGGATTACGGGGATCAATCCGTGTACACACACACGTCCGTACATAGATACGTCGGAAAAAAGCGTTTTTTTTTCATCCAGACGAAAATATTCGACGGATCTGGGTTATCTAGTGTTGCAACAGCTGTGCCTTGCTTGTTCTGGATGGAGGCCAGACACTATGAAAATTATTCTGATGGACCTCTTGAAACCCAAACTTTAATGTTTATTGGCGGAAATACCATGGAGGAACGCACGACGGGTAGATCGTGGATGTTTGTGTGTTTGTGAGAAATTTGGAATTCAATCAATTCAGAATCGTTACTAAAGTTGTCTTTCTATTTGGTTTTGGAACTACACGCGTGTTTGTTCATCTTCTTCGATTGTCAAAATATTGCTCCATCTCAATAATAAACGACATTTCGTACGTACGAACCTAGTAATTCCTAAATCGTTCATTCTGAATTATCTATCATTATATTATGACACACTAAAATTTACAGAAAATAGAGTTCTGAAAAGCTCAATTGATCGAACTATTTCTTTGTTTCATATTCTTATATTCGTAGTGTTCTTTCCCTTACGTGTAAAACAGATTAAGAAGCTGTACTTCAAACAAGGTTAAGCGCGAGTGAACGAAAGGCCATCCGGTTTTCACACTTCTGCAAAGCGGATTACGCATTGAAGATTCGTCATCCAATTGTTAGGTTCGAAGATTCCCTCAAATCGACAGCCAATTTGTGTAGGGGCTTATTTTTCATCGTCGGGGTGTAACGGTCGCGATACGTGTGCACCCTTCGGGGTCAATTAGGTCTCCTCGAGCTGGGGTATAATACCTTGCATCGTATTACATTCTACGGTGAAAAGCTCACGGTGAGAAAAGGTGCTATGTGGCCTGCAGAGAATAATTGAATTTGCTTCCGTTCCTAGGACCAGCAAAATGGCAAATTTTCATGCTTAAACCTCGTTTACTCATAGTGGAAGCATAGTCGAATAGTTACAAATATTGAATATTTTATTGTATAGTGATAGAGAAAATACAGAAAGAATTTTTATTTCTGTGCGATAATAACATTCTCTCAAAAAATTAAAATTGTTACTATTAATTAATTATTATTATTAAAATTATATTATTATATTACGTATTTCGATACACTATTGATATATATATATATTAGGAAAAATTGGTTCCAGAGCGACGATTAATTTTAAAAGGAGAGAGTTAGGAAGTCGCGTAGGTACTTTCTTAATAGGGTCGGTCCTCTGACTCGAGGGATGAAATCGACGTAATGGCGGTGCAACCCTTTGACCAGATGTACAGCACAATGGTCGTCACGAAAAATCTGACGACAATGTTATCTCGATCTTACTTTCTTTATAGGGTCACGTCGTAGAAATTGAGTCATCAGGGATGTTGGCTGGGATGAGGTGAATTGTACGAACCATAGAGATCTACGTGATAAACAGGCAACTCGATTTTTCGACTTCTTTTCTTCCTTTCTTTATTTTGTTTTCCTTCTTACTCAATAGAAGACAATAGTATCAGATCAATTTTAAACTATCGATGATACCAAAACGTTCTAAAAATATAAACTCAAGAAATGGTCACAAATAAATGAGCCAATCTGTAAGTTGAAAAAGTAAAGTTGGGGAGACATTGTTTTTTTTCTTGTTCCTCTAGTTTAAATTATTTCATAGAATAGAATACTTTCGGACAAATTGTAATACACATATGTAAATCCAAAAAATGTTCTAAAAATATAAACACAAACAGAGTCAAAGGAGAAAGCTAACCTCTGAACCGAAGAAGAGGAGGCAAAAGTTGGACATTGTGCTACTTTCTCATCTAAGGCAAAAGGGTTTTTTCAAGGGATGGCCGCACAATAACAGAATAACAAATTAGTCGTCATTTTGGCTTGTCGTACGAGCCAGCTTGACCTCACAAAGCGGCGGTTTGGCTTTCGGTGAAAAAAGCAAACAACAGCCTAGAGCTGCTAAAGTCTCTTTGCCCCTCACAAAATTGTTTCTTTACTCGCGTCGAAAGAGTCAATAGGAACGAATATTTTGGTCAGTGATTCTGTGTAGCTTAAAAAAAAGTAGGGTAACCGAAGAAACCGGTCTTCCACGACGGTGCCTCTCGCGTGTTCCTCCACGTTCGACCTTGCCTTCAACAATTCCATTTCCATCGGGACTCGCGTCGATGTTTGCACAGTACCGCAATGTTGTGCCGCTTTCTGAACCCAGAAAAAGAAGGGTGAAATGAGTTTGACGACTAGAACTCGAGGGAGGGAGAGCCAGCGAAAGGGTTGGAAAATCAAGTCGTGCGCTGATATCTGGTAGCAGCTTCCTAGTGGAAGAAACAGGAGACAGAAAACTATAATCGTTTACAAAAGATCTCGGAGGAACCATAGCATGCAGTCACGTAGACATGGTAACATTTCGCACCCTTTTCTCACGCAGCACCTCACTCTAGGAAGATCCATTTTTCTTCCTTGACACCCCACAAACCTTTCTGAAGGGTTTGTCGATCAAACGTCTTGTCGACCAGTTGATAACGTCTTTAATACTGCAACTACTAATGACTATTATTTGTATTACTATTAATACTTTTATACTCCACTAATAATAATAATAAAAACATATGGGTGTTTCATATGGAAAAATATATAGTAGTAGTGACTAATGGAAAGATAGTGGAGTTTAGAGGTGAATCAATATATGTAATGTATGTTAAAATGTATATATCTGAATGTTTGTTAAACATTTATATATATATATAAATATACGTACATACATTGTATAAAATATTATAGTTCTACTGTTGCCTTGCGTATGTATAAGCATCTATTCGCAAGTATTAGGACGCTTGTGGGTTTGTTACAAATATGCTAAAAAATTCAAATTAGCAGATAAAATGACCCAAAAAGATAAGAGAAACTTTCTACATACTATTTGCGATATCGTAATAGTAGCTATATATGAAACGCGAATATACAGTTTCCATGACCCTAATTGGGGTAGTCGTATCATGCATGTTCAACAAGTGCGAATTAACAAAACAGGTAACGCTAGAAAAGCGGTTCCAAATCTTTGATCGGTGGTGCAATGCCGCTGGTGTAATTCCTAATTTTTCATAAGAATTTTATACATTTACACCGATGCATTTTTTGGAATTTCAGTGATTTCTCGTACAACATACGGATGAAAGTTTGTTTTTTTCGTATAGAGACGGGAGAATCAACCATCCATGGGCAAGCGTGTTTTTCAGCTGAGTCATTTACGTTCACGTCCATGTTTCTTATTATTTTAAGCTTCCAAAAAATCTGAAAAAATTCTGGAACACTCATCGAAGGAAAGAACATTCGATTTCATTGTTTCACACGAAGTAAGCCATCAAACCGTTCCCAAGAGGCGTGTAGCACCGCGTTCCTCTTTCTCTCTCTCTCTCTCTTTCTCTTTCTCTCCTTTGCAACAAACTTGCAAACCGGAGACGGAAGTAACCCGTAGAATCGCTCGTTCCACGCTCGACTCCGTCCTTTTTCCCCCGGTGGATCGTGCGATCGAACGCACGGAGGGAGTGACGAAAGCGGCGTTAAAGGGGTAGCCACATAGTTGCACACAATTGATGCCAGGCTCTCATAAATCAAAAGCTTCCCTTTCTCTCTCTTTCTGTGATGGTTGGTATGTACGACGCACCGGGTAGCCGGTTCAAGGGCTGCGTATATCGAGTCGAATTTCGTGCAATCACATGGGCCAACTACGGAGCCTGCCAACCCTTTTGGTGTACCGTTACGAAATTACGCCAATAAAGTGGCAAAAATATCGCCTGCTACAGAGTGGTTCGTGTACGCGTGATCCTCATTTACATTACAATGACACGCTGTTAAGAGATGGCCATTCTATTGGTCGAATTTCGTATTGGCCAATCGGTAGGTTGAAAATACGTGAATGAAACACGATTACCAATTAGACTGAGGTAGCATGTCGAAAATGTGAATGTTTGAGATATTGTTTCAGTCTCAACAAAGTTTCAAGTCGTCCGATAAGTTCGTGTCGTTTATTGGTCTGTTAATCTATAGAATTTAGAATTAATTGTTTTGACCATTACGCGTATCGGATTCATATCGAATTTCATTCGCACGTCAAAGTCAACAAGTTTCAGAAAAATTGTTCTGTAAATGACCGAATAATATAGTATTTTATACGATAGAAAAGTGTGTCAAATTGACACAAGGGTGAGGGTTAAGCTGTAATATGCATTTAATTTCAATCGAATGTTCTCGACTTTGAACCAATTATAAACAATATACGACTGGGCCTGAATTGACCCAGTATCAGCTAGGCAATGATACTATTGTAATGACGAAAAGTTCAGCTGAAATTCGATCTGCACCGAGGCTACTCCCAACGGTCGCTCTAATGATCACAGTAATAGCCTCTAAACTAGCGATACGTATGCAAAGAGACGGAGAGACGCATAGTGTGAAAGTCAGTTAATTTTAACCCTGCTGCGAAGCTGCAGCGGTCCGCTGTTTGTATGGAAATTTTACCGGTCGGAAAATGACCGTGTCGAAAGGCTGAACGAACGGGGCTTCTTCATTGGCTCGCCGCGTTCTCGTTTTGCTTTCTTCCCAGCAATTTACCGAGCAAATTATCGGGACCAGTGATCGCGTCCAATCACATGAACAGTAACGTATACGTTTTGAGAAAAGAAGAAGCTTTTTCTGTTTCCTTTGTAAGAGTCTGGACCAGTTAAATTGGATTTCACAAGGAATCGCATGAAAGATGAGAAAGGAGCAAAGAACTTTCTTTGTTAATAAAGAGGTGTACCATCCGGAGACGTCTGAAAATGAGTAAAGTTTGAGATCGTTTTAGCAAGTGATTATAAAGAGAAAAACTCTCATTTTTTTGCATGAGTTTAATGTGGCTTTGTGTTCCATTTTTTAAAGATGTGAGAAATATACAATGAAGTGAAATTAGTGGAGAGGCTCATACGAGGCTGATTTGAACAATATCACCAGTAATTCTCCCAAAAGATATTGTATTTTGTCAACTATTGATAAAAGGAACATACTTTTCTTAATCTTTATATGACGAAGATGCACCAAAATTAGAAACAGCTTTTGTTAATTAATAATGTGCTAAAGTGTAATGCTTCTTATACGCAACATCGAGCGTGAAGTAGTTAGGAAAGAAGAGGAATATTAAAGCATACTAATCAACTCCATAAATTTAAAAGCAGAAAAGGTGGTGATGCAACGAAAATCATTTTTTAAATTCACTTTGGAATTTATGATTCTTTATGACGTTTCGTTGTGATACATAAATTCATGGAAGCATTTCAGTAGTTCGATATTAATATAAAGCCAAAAAGTCTAGACTGATACATATATACTTCATCCAAGTACAAATATATCGTCTACAAGGTGTAGATTGAAGACAATCATAGATGACTGCGCATTTTTCCAACCGACTAGTTCTATTAGAAGAATCTTTTATCCGCTTTTCAGCATTGGGACCGCAAAAATTGGTCCATGATTAATTGTCTGATTCCCTCTCGTCGAATCATTCGTCATTCGGGTCCAAAACACGACCACAAAGCACCCAACTAATACTATAGAGTTGGCAAACTTTTGTCAACCGTTAGTGAGACCGAAAGAATAGACCAACGACCTACTTTTTCTTTGGTAAATTCGACGATATTATTAAGACGTTCTACAGCGATGCCATGGGACACCATGATTCTGTATGGGGGTGTGGTGCATGCGGGTACGTACGTAACTCGAGACGTTTCTCAACGATGCTTCTAAGTTTTCCCTTTTGAAAAACGGGCATTTTGCTCGTGGCCCTTTAAACACTGCTCTATTCGAAGATCGATCGAGATTTTCATCATGGTTCCACTATTACGGAGCTCTTGACGTATTGCAACTTACGCTGCTTGCAGTATGGTGAGAATATGAACTTGTGCGTTGAAACGTAGCGCGCGCGCGCGCACTGTGTCGATTATGCAACAAGACGCAGTTATTCGGCTCTAATTAAGGAAGTAGTAGGTTATTGTTCCCCTGTCTGAGAACGTTAATGATTGCGCGGCAGGAAAGGTATAGCTTTGAATCATTGCCAGGCTGGCAACAGTTAATATTCTTATTTACGATCTTTCTGTGGTATTCGTGATTTAGTAATAATAATACATTAGATAAAGAATGGAATTAACACGTTAACGACTGCGCGAATACAGTTTGGTTATAGCATAACTAATATATGCATTTTTTATCGCACGTTTTTCGTAAGCGAGGTGCAATAACATATTTAACTCTTTGTTGGTATTATTCACACTAATTGCTTCATTTTTATTGGTTGCATTGTATATTCGCTTTCTAGTTAATACATTCAGAAGATTTAATAAGAAAATTATTACAAATGTCTAGTAAAATCTTTTATTAATCTTCTCCTCCGTGTTAGACTTACAATGTTGATGCAATTTTATATGTATGATGTAAATATCGTTTCCCAACAGGAAGTCCGGGGTTATAATAACACAAATATTGAAAAATATTGAGAAATTGTGTTTGCATAATTCAAATCTCAAGAGATTGAATTTAAGCATCCATAAAGCGTAAAAGTTATTTCAGATAACAGAATAAAGATACAGAGGAGAATTATGTTATAGAATTTAACATAATTTAACATTTTTCTGTTAACGTATAAAACAGTCGATAATTGCTTGGCATTATTAGAATTATTGTAAAATTTTATTTGAATAAAAATGGCATTTCTGAATGCTATATATTTCTTCCTGAAACATTTTTCGAGATACACCGAAGAACAATTCCTACGAGCAAATAAAAGTTATTGGATAGTTTAAATGGCGAAGTAAAAGAGGAACGCGCTTTTTAACGCCAGATGTCCGGCGTTTTAACGATTTTTCGACGACAGATACTGTAAAAATTACGGCAAAATTCGCGCCAGCTGTTCCTCGAGAGATCCTGCCCGGCGCGTGAGCTCGCCAGGACCTTTGTGCCATTGTTTCGCCGGGCATAATGCACTCGAATTGTGCACCGGAGGAAGGAAGGAAGGAAGAGAGGGAAAATAAAAAGAAGAGAAAGAAAAGACCGAATCGGCTCGGTCACACGATCGATCGGGAGGAAAAGAAAAGCCCTCTTGACTCTCGGGGCAAAAGAGAGGGCTTCGAGAGTGCTCTAGTCGCGTATACGCGCGTACTCGTGCGAGTCGGGAAAGTTGAATCTGAAAGAAAAAGCGTAGGAACGTTTGACAGATGTGGTCTCGCCGCAAGATGTGCTCGTTTTCAGCCAATATCGTGTCAACCAAATCAGAGTACCAACAAAACCGCGTCCTATAAACAATCAAACTCCGCCATTAATTTTCTCCAAACATTCCCATTACGAATCATAATTTGAACATTTACCGTGGAAAACTTTTAGGTATATGTTGTATACGTTATAAGAAACATATTGAAATTTCATTAGCATTGTAGCGAAACACGACTGGCATCAGAAACCAATTTCAGATCGCATCATACAGTTTGATAGAATTTAATTAATTAATTTCACCACATGTATACTTAATCTTCTCGTTAAATGTAGTTAAAACTTCATGATCATTCTCTGAATCGCTTCTCATTTTCAACTAGTATACGTATATACATATGTATATACATATATACATATATACGGTTTTCTTCTGGTCTTCAAGCTTAGAAACTGAAACATTAAGGTCAAAATACAAAAAGTTCGAACATTTGTAGCTTGAACGTCGACGGCTTTCAAAACATCAGTCTGTCAATTCTTATTTTAACAACAACACTGTCCTCAACCGTTTCACGAAATTTCTCGGCAGGAAACAAAAAGAATCATCAAGAATGAACCAACCAAATGACGATCGAATAGAAAAATGGTAGCGTCTGTTGAAAATCCTACAGGACAATTCTTCCGCGACCCTTCCAAATGGATCTTGATAATTTCTTGGGTAAACAGAACCATTGTCCTGTACAGTGTATCTTTTATCGATGAATGGGGATGCTGGATGATCCTTTTGTCATCGGAGATCGTCGATCATTTCTCTATTCGTAGTGAAGATAAATCATCCCGGGGCAATCGTATCTTTCTCCCTGCTCGTGTGATTCTAACGAATTTTCCAATTGAATCTGAACGCTTGCTAATGTGATATCATAGCAAGTCATCGTAGCTCGATTTGTTAAATAGCTGTTAAATAATTGTCACAAAGCAGATTTTTCTACGAAACCTGTTTAAGTGTAAAAAAATACGCGATTCTTTATCAGACTTCTTTATATATATTTTTTCAGTCTAAAGCTTAAGTACATCATAATTTATCATTGTCAAGCAGCTACACAACAATGAAACTCGATAACAACGAACTGTATAAGCGAATTGTAGACGCGATACAACAACCGATATAAAAATTGTAATCAAAGTAAAAATTCCGATTCGTCATAACTATTATTCAGAATAAAGATTGTGTATAATGATTTTGAAAATCGAGATCGATATCATAACTGTCTTTAACTCCTAAAAATTATGCATCATGCAAAAATAGATAACTATTTAATACAGGAAAATAAGCTCCAATGACATTGATTTTAATGTATGCTATAGAGGATAGTAGTCATTGGCACTAACTTCCCTATACCGAATAAGTACCAAAAAATTAAATAAAAAGCCGTATTTTGTTTAAAAAAAAAGACAGCATTTTATACAGGAAGTCCGTGGCAATACTTTTGTTCATCGGCGTATATCAAGGGATGAGGTTCATCGATCATGGTGGCAAAACCACCTTCCTTTTTGCCTAGTGGAAATTTGTTCCGGAGAAAAGAACATTCGAATCGATTTCCTTTCTCCTCTTTCTACCGTTTCCCCTCCTCTGAAGACACGTTATTCGTGTTGCCAGTTCCTTTCTTCTCGCCACGTCATTTTCTTCAACTACATACCATGACGTTTCTGAATCCCCGACACGTTCCCCATTGCAGAAGGGTAAGTGAATGTTTACTGTGAGTCATCGTCTATTCACGGCCCTCCTTTCTTCGTTACCGATAAAAATCCGCGGTATAAATAGATAAGAGCAATTAATCGCGAATCGAGCCGCGTCAGCGCCGCGCAAACGTTCGACTTCCAAGTATGTAATGAGACTCTGCAAAGGGTCGAGATGAAGAGCCAGAGATGATGAGCCAGAGATGAGGAATCTTCGCTGTACAGAATTTGCTAAACCTAAGTAACTCATAGTTGGGAAGATCGTAACTCGAGATATAATACATCTATATTTTGTTAGATATATAATACAAAAATGACTCATAAGATCACTTGACCTCGACGTCTTCTGTTTGCACAGCCACGTGACATTATATCGATCACAAAATCATAACTCTGAAGCGATAGAAGAAATAAAATGATGAAAGATGAATAAAAATTTCATTATGCAAACTTAAATCGTTTTAAGTGGTTCATCGCTGTATGGTGTATATGATTTTTGTAGTATGGGGTGTTTTAAAAGCGTGTTAACGTTATTTCTATTTTTCTGAATTGAACTATATTCTAGTACATTAATTTTAAAATCATAATTTTCTGGCGTAAGTAACTTAATACCTTTTAATTTATTTGGTTTATAAAAAAGTTCAATTCAAGAAAGTGAATGAGATCACGGCAGTTTCGATCAACGACAAGAATTCGTGCAGCCTATTTTTACAATTATGTGAAAACGCGACTTCACAATACTATATATAACCAATCAAACGCTGCGTTCCTTTTAATCAGCTTCTGATCTCTGCAGGGTTATTCGTCGCGACGCAATTATCCACGCTCCCGGAACACGATCCTCCAATTCCCTGTTCTGCGTTCGCGTCCTTTGATCTTGCGCATCATTTTTTCCCCGGCGCACTTTGTTCGAGACGCGATTCGTGGGCGTTGCGGGGCGATAGCGCAAAAAGAAAAAGAGAAGATCAAGAAGAGGAGGAAGAAAGGCCGGGAGTGTGCGCGAGAGTAACGGATACGCGAAGACAGAAGAAGCATTCATGGAACGACGACACGTGTTTCCTCGCGAGTCCCCTAGCAAGAACACCATCCACGAGAGCGAATCGTCTCGAGCAGCGCGAAACTTGGGTAATTGAACGCGAAATTTCCTTGTAAACGAACCGAGAAACGAACAGCCTCGTGGGAAAGTCGCCTTTTCCTTGGGAACTTTTTCTCCTCTTGGCTTTTCCTCTCCTGAATCGAATAAATCTTTCCTCTGTTGATCGGCGATTGTACTTCAAAATTATCGTCTTGTTTGAAATTCATTTGAGATTACGACAATAATAGTAATTTATCGATACGAACGAGATGGATGTTTTGCTACAAAAAGTGTGGAACAACAACAGCAAAAGATAACAACGAAAAGGAAATAAGAAGAAAAAACAAACAAGGAGAAATATAAAATAGACAAGATGATTGATAAAAGACAGGAGTGGAAAATACTGATTCGTGAGGCAGTTCTCATAGCTACGTACAACGATAGGAGGAATTATGTTGTAACGAATGTACATAGTCTGTGCTATAGTAAGAATCTCGTAAATATTTCTCCCTTGTATTTCTAATAAAACTACTACAGAGAAATCTAGAGAATCTTCCGATAGGAACTTTTAAGATTAAAAAACTTAGGATGAACCGTAATAATCAAACGCAAAATTGATATCAGCGTCGTCCTCTTCCTGTAGATTCCAAGTATTCCAATTACTGTCTCTGTTCTCAAACTTGAACAACAAGAACTCTACGAAGAATTCTTGTTTAGATCTCCACCAAGTCTGATAGCTTCTACAACGTCTTCTTGTCGATTGTCACTCTCGATTGTTCCTCTTCTTCATTGTCGAAGCTAACAATAGCCTTTGTCACTCGTCGGACAATCCTCGGTTGTTTATCGCATAATTTTCCGGTTGGAAAACGCTCGATCGATGGACCGACCGAAAAAATAATAATCAAGCGCGAAGTAAGGGAAATTCAGAGGAAATGTTGTTCTCTTTACGTAGATTGTCGCTAAAAGTTCAACCGTACGTAATTTCTGTAAAATATCACATATTCGATCAAAGTAATCTTCGTATCATTCGATGCACTTTCTCGGCGATTATCTAACGTCTTTCAGAAGAACTGTCAGTTCATTTCTGTCTCTTCATTCACGGATTCTTTCAAAATAATGTATACATTAAAAAATTGTCTACGTGTGATCTTCCACAAATGCTAAATTTTCATTTCCCATAATTTTTACGTTAGTCTCGCCGAATTTATATACATAAGAAAGTCAGATGAATGTTTTAATTATCCGTGATGATCGATATTTTCATTATGAATCTTTTTGAAGCGTTCAATACACACCTTTTATAACGAATTTCTCTTTTAGTAGTTTTCTTCTTCTTTAATAAATCTCTTCTTTTCAGTTATCAGTGTGGTTGATAATAGACGGCATGGCGAAGTTTAATGAGTGATATTGTCAAATTTAATCTTCAGAAAAACATCTTTCCCATACGTACAAACTTAATCTCGACGATGCAAAATGTCTCACGGAAGGAAGTACAGAAAGAAGGATTAAAGATCGTTAAATGTGCGAGGTAAGGGGACGAAAAGCTAGTTAACAAATGATTCGCCTCGAAGACGATCGTCGTGTTTTCCATGCGAAGATTGATGAGCAGAAGGAAGGGTACAGATCGGCTATTTTGCTTCCGTGCCCTTTCTACGCATATTTTAATCCTCGAATCGCTAGTTTTTCCACTTCGGTATAAAAAGCTCAATGTCGGATTAGGATCAAACAGAACGTGCCTTGAAATAATTAATGAACCTCTTTCCGCTTATTCGATCAGGGAATAATGAATACTTAAATGCATCTTTCACAGAGGAATATATTAACATACTTGTTATGTTGTATAAAGTGTTCGATTTTTAAAGATTCGTACTTCACTGAATTCTAACTTGGGAAGTATACGTTTATATATTTATAAGTGTTAAAAAATCCGAACTTTATGCGAAGGAGAAAATTCTCAGCTCTGAGACGATATTCAATGGTGCTTCTATAAATACAAAAGTATTTATAGAAAGAAAAAATAGTTTTAAAGAGTTGATGTAATAACATGTTACAAGTAGACGTTTATTCATTTATGGGAAATTTAAATGTATCAAAATTTATAAGATGCACATAATGTATACACACGGAAGTAAAGAACTGTTATAATATTTAGAGAGAGTAAGACAAATCTCGATTTAAGCTCTGCTTCTTTAGTGGTATTCACGAAAACCTGATTTTGTATAACATCCGCGATATAGTTATAATCTATGCAACATTTTAATCGATGAAGCACCTTCTTTTCTTGTATGTATTTTCTGCCCCGGATTGTGAACATATTAAAACACTTCTCTTACCAATTATCCTACTATACTACATATACTACAGGCAAGTAAAGCCATCACAAAATATCTAAAGATTCATTTCTGCGTAACATCAGGAACATCTAAAATTTTATTTATCCTTACATATTACGCGCATTGCAACTTAATATCTGAACATTCTGAACGTTCAAACTGCAACAAGGTCACGCCCGATAGCTGTTTATTTCCAAACACAATACCCGATCGTTGAGGGAATGGCTCGCGGCGTGACCCACGAAAAATCGTGGAAAACTGGGAAAGGAAAGACGCGTCTTGAAAAGAGCCCCCTTACAGAGAATTCTTCCAAACGAAGGGACGAAGGAAGCTTCGTGTCCCCCCTGAAGTCTCTTCACGACTTTCTCCAGCAGGCGTTCTTGCCACCCATTGTGCAGGGATTGTGAAAAGTCAAAACTAACCGTTAGCTAGCGACTCGTACGGTTCGTAGACTTTTAAATCGGCGGGTTTCACATGGGCAGAAAGAACTGGATGGAAAAGGTGGTCCTAATAGAGTATGGAAAAAGGCTGAGAATTCATTAGGAGAGTTGCTAGACGTTAATGTAAAGGGTTTAGAACGCGTGGTTAGTCCTGAATCTCTCATCGTTGTAGAGGAACCGCTCGGTGCAAACATAGTCCCGCGAAAAAAAGAACGGTCCCTCGTAAGCGTACCTAACGGGTTCGTCGCGTAATTACTACTAACGAACCGTTTGTTTCGCTCGACGAGACACACGGTGACTCACAGGTGTGCTTTTAGTATCGAGGTACCCGGCGCCAAAGCGCACCGAGATTACATAATAGCCGACGTAACGATTCGCGAACGTTGCACCGAGATATTCCGTTGCGCACCGAAACAAAGATCTTCGGTAGTTGCTCGTTAACGATTACAATAATTAATAATAATCTAATATTCGACGATATTAAAGCCTTCTTCGCGGAGAGTAGAAGCTATGGAGGTAAATGATTTGAAGTGTTTTTTATCGTGTACCTGCTATTGTTGTACCGTGGATTTTTACGCATTTATGGGAAATTTAAACATGCGAAATGTAGAGATGTATATAACGAAATATCCAGAGTATTTTATAATGAGAAATAATTAATTTTATAGTAACTGACTAGAAAATATTATATAACGACCTGCATAAAGAGTTACGTTAAAGGGGGAAGATTGTACTTTCTTATTCTCGAATTGAATTCTTTCGAAGCTGGGTGGAGAGGTATAAGACGATCTCTTTGAATTAAAAATTTTAGCAAAGTCAAATTTAAATCATTCTGTTTGGTTCGTTTTACTGTACAAATGGTGTTATATCACCATATTATATTGCGATTAGACAGACTGGAAACTTATTTGATTCATTCTGCGTTAAATGGTATTACCAAAATATTGCTAAATTATATTGCGAAGGAACGTAAACGGAATGTCAATGGAAATCGATGTCGTTTTCTGATTTTGACCAGCAAAACCTTAATGACCGGTTCTCATTAACGGTATGCAGCAATAGTCGGAACTGATGTTCGCTGATGCATTTCAGTTCGAGGGACCAATTACTATGACAGTGTTTTTAGAGAGGGTAGACTATGACGGTTACGAAAGTCTTATTAATAGCGGTTCGTATAACAGCAGGATAATCGGTGAAGCAATGCACCGTGTTTTGAGGCAGTGCTTGTGAGAAAATGAAGATAAATACCGACCCAATTCGATCGTATTAATCATGGGAAAACGTTAAGTTTCGTAACGAGAATGATGAAGAGGAAGGTATGCCCGAAGAGAAACAGTAGCGCTGGTTCATGAACTAGCTGGATTATACTGTCACGGTTAACTCTGTGCACCAGAAAGTAACAGCACGCAATAACGGTGACCGTTTTTATTATAACTTGCTTGTTTTATCTTCCGTACGACTCGCATGACGACTGTCAATGCATATGGTTCCCACCTCCGCTTCCTGGTTCCTAGCGGAGCTTCCGGTCTCGTGACAGCCCGTCCTGGTCCACCGCTCGTTCCGTCCCAACATTACAGCTTCGCCACTTTCACGTCGCATTTCACCTCCGAGTGATGCAGACTTCCTTCCTCGTGAACTACCGGTTTGTGGTCGCGCTCAAATCACCGAAAGAAGTCCGAGAAATACAGCTTTGACTCGCTCGTTAACGCTTATCGACGACGCGACATTGGCGCCACGTGACTGTTAACTAGTAGCAATAATAATATAAGACGTGGAAGATTGCGCGGTATAATTAGACAGAAGGTTATTTTATTATGTAATACGTGCAAAGATAAGTTGGAAATGTGGAACAGAGTTTTGTCAATGGAGCTTTGTTTCTAAGCCAGTCGAGTTTGAAAACCTGTCAACGTGAACACGTGGACTTTGCAACTTTTTGACCGAATATACGACTGGACGACTGGTTAATTGATGTACCCGTGAATGTAAGTTAAACATATAGGATAAATTTGTTGTTTAGGGTTTTATTTTTTAGGAAAGTACGTTTGAACTTGCTTAGTTAAGAATTGGCGCGATATCGATAAATTTTCGAGTACAATTTTCTAGGCTTCAAACGAATGTATTTTATTATAGATTTTCAATTTATTTTTGGGCGAAAAATAACCTTCTGCAGATTATACGTACGTTCTTGAATTATCTATTCATCTTTTTTTACCTTTCTAATAATTCAAGTTATTCTATGAACACGATAGAAATCATACTTTATTCGCTCTTGACGTGAAAGTTACGTTCGAAACTAATCAAACGCTATAGTGTTCAGAAAGATCCTCGTTACCTAACTTTAAAATCCCGAACTATAATATTCCAGAAATATTATTTATATTTAGACTCGATTCAATTGCCAATGCTAATTTAATACAAGGGACACCACGTGGATTCATTGAAAAATAAGAAAAAAAGAAAAACGTGAGGAAAACCGAGGGCGTTCATGCCGGCGATTCATCAACGAATAAATAATTCATGGCGTTTGCGGGGACAGGACCATGGCGGTAAAAACGTCTGGGGCCCTGTTTAACCAGGATGACGTTCCGGGACTGACAGGAGGCAGATGAGCGTGAAGGTACAAGGTGAAAAATGGAGGACTGTTAAACAGGATTTTCGATGTTGACCGAAGCAACGGAAAACGAGGATGGTACTTCCTAAGGGAAGCACGGAAGCTTCGTTTCTTTGATCTTCGTGAGACCGACGGACTCCGTTCGACTGTCGAAGTGACACTTTTCTTATTTCTTCTATCGTATAGAAGTCGAGAATTAGGTCTCGACTTAAGGTCTCTATCAAATTATCGTAGCTCGAGTTTAGGCGATTCGATATCTGATACAACATTATCAAATCCTATATAGCTAACAATTATAAATACTATGCACAGTTAATTACGTAATGAATAATTACATAATTCAATAATTTCAATAAATTCAATAATTTGTAAAATAATTTCAAATTGGAAAATTCTGTGACAAAAATTCCTAATATAACGAATTACAATATCTTTAACTTCATTTTCTTCTGCAAGTCACAAATATCAAAAGTGATCGAAAATTTTCGAAGGACACTGTATTCCAAGAAAAAGATCGACTTTCTAAAATTACGGATGCAAACTCAAAGATCAAAGGCATACCTCCCACAACTGTGCTTCGAAAAGAATAAGTTAACGGCATCGATTTTTGAAAGAGTCACCCGGTATACGTGACAGTCATGCGTTATCCTAGGATCTGAGGAAATAAACGGTTTCCTGAGTGAAACGTGCCACTGTGGTGTGGGCCAGCCACGAGGGACAGATAAAACATACGTCGAGGCACGTTTAAGCCTCTTCCACGCAAAGAACCAACCAACGCAATGCTTCAGCATTTCCGTATGTTCATAAATATTCATACATCTTTGTATTAAGTGTTCGTGAATGGAAAAAGGGACTGTCCTTGAACAAATGTCATAAGGGAAGAATATCCAACTTCATACACCTCTCTCCTTATCGAATCGAAGAATCATATTTGTCATATCGAAGATCTGTTACCGTTCAATTTTGGTTGATTATGCGATACGTGAACGACGGTGTTTGATCTTGATTGGACCTTCAGCTCACTGAAATAAGGCAAGAAGAGTTGCTGGTTTGTATACACTCTCGTCGAAGAGCTTTTGGATCGACAGGATGCGGGTCTATAGAAGGTTTGCCTTATTTATGAGCCATTCACAACTGCCTAGCGTATATACTAGTTCTCAAATTTAATGGACCGTGAGAGAAAGAGAGAGGATGCTGACTCTCTAGGATTCTTTAATTCGAAACATGTTTTCTGCCCTCGAAATACTACCATTTGAACAGAAAGATATATCATACATACATATCGATCGTAGACATTTACATAGATTCTTTAAATTTGGTGCATTACAGAGAAGATTGCTTTAGTTGTATTTTTCCATTAAATTTTGTATTAATTTAACGCAATAATAATTGAACGATTTTAAAAGTCAATAATCAATTTCATGTTATCAAAACCCATCTTTTTGTGAGTTTTAAGATAAAATATACGTTTTTGCATCATATTGAACATTTTAAAAACGATGTTGCGATATTAAATCGAAATGAAAGTTTCTTTTCCCGATAAAACGGATACATAAAATGTAAGAAGTGTATACAGACATTTGTGGCTGACTGTATACACAATTTCTTGGTTCAAAAGGTTTCATAAATGAATCTCTTCGGGCAGAAAACACGATTCGCCGATTTCCCGCCTCAAACAGATGTTTCTTCGCTTTTGAGCTACCAATAAAAAGAAACACTCTGGCTATAATTTTCTGTTTGCAAGATGGACGCCTAAAAACCAAAGTCAACGATGATTCACACGTTTCGTAATTCCGTTCCTGGAAAATCACACGTAGTCCGTAATTGTATCCGACAAATAGACTGACCTTGAAAGCAGCGTGTGATTCACCGTTGCAGAAATGTTTCGGACCAAGCGATTCGGAACCGTGCTTCAGCTAGAGCGAGATTAGAAAATTCGTTCCAGAAACGGCAGCGTAGCTCGGAGCTGCTTTCATTTTCCATTTTCATGCGAGCGAAACTCCGTTGGCTTAGTTTTCCATCGACGTTTAGTAGTGGAGAATACGATCGATCATGGCGACACTTTCGCGATAATGACGCGCTCAATCTCTCGTGGAATAGGACCAAAAACGGTCGAGGATTTGCTATACACGAGACGCTACAGCGTCCTGATAGGTAGACCTGTCACTTCGTAATAATTTACAGACATCATGCAGTAATTTGTGCCAGTGTAATTTATGCGGACGCCGCGTGCAGTTTTCCATAGTCGTTGGAGCGAGAAGAACAACCACAGAACTTGCGTTACGATTTTTAATTCGCACTTTATCGATGTAATACCGAGTGACGGGAAAATACTGCAATTGAAAGTTTTGACGTAACTTTTGTGTGAAAGATGTTGAATTTTATTAAATATTTCGAAATGAACAACTTGAACAGTTGAATGATAATTCTACTCGAACTGAACAACTAAAGTTAACGACTGAGTAAAAAATAATTTCCTATCGTTTCAAACTGCTCCGAATTCTAAAAAAAGACATCAATTTAATATCCAGGCGTAATATTATCTCTTGAAAGCTATCTATTAGATTAATTTATCGTGGATACAATGTTACCCCAGTACGATATTTTTATTCTAGAAATCAATAAATCCAATACTCTATTATTACCCAATATTAAATGAAAAGCAAAAAGGTGATTGTTTGCGAAGGTTATAAATAACATTGTGGCAATTCTATTAGGAGACGACAATATTCAAACAAAAATGGCATGGAGTGAAATTTCACCCCTGATAGCTTCTGTCGAAGGCTAAGCAAGGTATAAATATCCATCGATGTAGAGTTTAAAAGAAGGTAGAAATCCATCACATTTATACTTATTCCACTCACGAAATTCACAAAGGGTGAAATTTCACCCATCGTAGCTTAAAGGACGCACAAGACATAAATAGCCATCAGACCAATCACAACCTCCGCAGAATTTAAAATAGAAAAATACTCAACAATGACTTTTATCTCATTCACGATGTGAAATTTTAGAACTTTATAGATTTGTACAATTTCATAAACGATATATACTATAATATTTATAAATCTATATCTTCTACATTCGCAGAATTCCACAAATACTCTTCTGTTAGCAAGGTGATCCACTTACACCACTCTCGAAGCTATATTCCCGACGTAATTTATTAAATTGTGCAGCTCTATACCCTGTAAGGTAAAAAGAATTAAAAATGTTTTGTGTCATCATGGGTGTTTCCCCGACGTTTCTATCTTTAGCAGTGGCAATCGATGCGAATATGGAAATGATCGCGGGCTATTCGGTGACCATCAGCTGGTTTCCGTGGAAACCAGGTGGGGGCGTGTGTCGTAGGTCGTCGAGCGTAGGCTGGTCGTCGAATCCATCCGCGTGGACGTACACCAAGCGGTCAGGAATGCAGGTGAAGGATTTCCACGTAGTTTCTCTGCGCCAATTTACTTCCTTATTGGGCTGAAAAATGTCTGGAATCCTGTCCATCGCGTCCTTCCCGATATTTTACTCGTGAACGTCCTTCGCTCGTGATAAGGAATTCCTCATGGAAGGTTAATGGATGTACTTAGCCGGTGACTCGTTTTCCAACCACTTTGTGCACCTTCTCGTGTTACTCTGCGCCGAGTGTTCAATATAATAGGCGAGATAATACAATCGAACTTCGACAACTCGAAAATTTCTATAGGACAACAATTTTGTGAAAACTCTCTACAAATCGAAATACGTTTAAACGTTATCTTGAATCATCTGTCGTGTTTAGATACATTATTTTAGCTCTGTGTCTTATTTTAACTCGGATGCATACAAGAAGCTTAAGTTTACTTTAATAAACATCAAATCAATATAACTTGTGACTCAGATTCGCAATCAAACTTTGATCACCGTTACATCCTCAAAGTGGTAGAAATATGGATATCTACATGTCTTACAATGAAAAATTATATATTAACCTACACCTACTATAACATATTCATGTAAGAGGAAACACGAGTATGTGTTATAATCTATCATAATAACTAGCAGCAATAGAAAGAGTTTGATTCGATCAATCTAGACGCCGAATAAAGAAGAAATGTTAAAAAATTGCTTTAAAAAGCATCGCAAAATAATTCAAGCATATTTAGATTAATTGTTTCTCTAACAATCTGGACCAATTATCATTTTCTGTATAAAACCAGCGAATACCTCAATACCTATAAACAGAGCTGTATACACATACGTGTATGTAGAAGGTTCCCTAGTGGCGTCGCGTCGTAAAATTGGAAGACGTCGACGACAAGGGTGTAGCAGGAATCCCGGCATCTATTTCTATCTTATGGCTGAAATAGTCATTATGGTCGACGAAACGTGGGTGTGTTTAGGTACTGTTTCCGACGGTAATTGGCCGGGGAAAGGGGAGATGAACCGTAAAGAGAGAAAGCACCTAGGGTGCCTGGCGATACGTATAGACCATCCTCACTCCTACGTCGTTCAATTGAATGACGTCAATCTTTTGATTACCTAAGCTTACGCGATTCATCCGCCCGCGTTCGGGCGGAGAAAAAGCTCGAAACATATTATTAAATTGAAGTCGTAGTCAACGGACGAGTCAAAGGGAATGTCAACTGAACGCACTGACAACTTTCAGTTACGGATAAATTATGCACGGTCGACAGGGTACTTTTAATTAGATATGATTGGGACGAAAGGCCACCGCATATATCCGCAAGTACTGCATGAACAATCAGTACAATTCGAATCACTTTGGGCTGTGGCACTGATTGATCCGTATTAAGAGACTAATTTTCTTTTTTCTCTCTCGTTTGTTCCAGGCGAACTGTACGTGGAGGACCTAGGTGAGAGGCGGATCGTATCCATCAGAATGGGATGGCTTTGGGTCGAGGGTACTCCCAGGCTCCCGTTGAGGGCATTGAACCTACGACAAGCAGCACCCAGCCTATGTCAACCACACGCACTGGCTCTTGGGTTCACACTCAGCAACTCGCAGGGCCACACTCTCGCCACTTTTTGGGTAACTTCTCAGTTTTTTATTGGCTACTGAATTTAGAGACAGAGAAATTATTTTTTGATATCAATCTTAACGATCTTTAACCTTCGTAGGGTATTAGAAGGTTTAAGACATGGCAGGGGAAAGTTAGTTTATGTCCATGTTGAACTTCAATGGCATTCTCATAGAAACCTGAATCAGTATTTAATTTGTTCACTTACAGTCACTGAATATTACTCATTAAAATTATTCTTTTATTTAAAAACAAATTGTTAGCTTTGTACAAAAATTCTATTTTTGGGAAAGCTTATGTTTTACGAACGCTGGACGTCCTAGGTTAAAGATATTTATCAGCAAACATGTTGGCGATCAGTTCAAACCACTGTAGGTACAGTATAAAATGTATTTAAATATGTCATACATATTTAATTATAATTAAAGTAGAAATGACAAAATGAGATAGATACACGTAATTATATCTTATGGTTATACCTATCTCAATAAAAGTACACATTAATATCAGAATAAGAATGTGATATTGGTCATTTTGATTAGTTTGACAGCTTCAACGTTAAAAATCGGAGGCTTGACTCTCTTTTGACGTTAGATGTTAAATGATTCGAATCAGTGTTTCAAGATTTCGACCTTTTTGTCGGTATGTAATTCGAGGCATAACAGTATCAGGAACCTGGACGTGAAAGAAAGAAGTGGACAGGCGAGATAGAATAATTCGCCGCAACACGCAATGTAATTACATGTAAATGGCTTTTATCCGCGGCACGATCCGTTTCCTCGCCCGCAAACACTTTCTCGTCTTGGTCAAAGCTCCTGTTTTGCTAAACGCCGCAATTTCTAATTACGCTCTGCCAACGTCTGCAGCTCGATTTCTATCTAGTTATACAATCCTACCATCTATCTCGACTCTTAGTTTATCAAAAGTTTCGATTCATTTGAGTTTCTGCGCTAATTATCTGTATCCAGCAGTGTATTTTCTTTGACTTTGGTTGAAATTCGAATTCAAATGGCTGAAAATGTATTTGGACACTTGTAATATATTTTATGAATATATTATACATGTGTTATAGGCAGCATTTTGAAATTTCATTAACGCTGTTAGAGGAAATGTTCATGTATATTTCCAGATTGCTTCTACTGTTAATGAAATGCCAAAAAATTTAGTTATAATACATTATAATCATAATTCATATGAGTCTTCCATTGTAAGTATCCAAATACCTTCATGAGTCACTGCAGACGAACCTCTCAGAAACTAAATTAATCAACTCTTCTTGTAAATTTGCCAATTTATTATCCAGATACATGATTAATGTGCAATTGTATAAATGTCATTTATTTCTTAAGAACTGAACATTAATCGTGTAGCTATGTAATGAAATTGAGAAATTCATAAAAAATTGAGTTTATCAAGGTTTTGAAAGGAACCAATGGAAAATTCGTAAAGGTCGATTGATAAGATAAGGAAGAGACGCGAAGGTCGCGAGCAGGTGACGTAACTCGTATCCGTACGGGGTGCGGAAGGTAATAAGGTCAGTAGGCAAGGTCAAAATCCGCCGGAGCGATCACGACGATAAGCGGACGCGTGGGAGATCCGCGCGCCACTCTCCCATGACCCGGCATTGTCAAGGAGTCCCACCATCCTCCTTTCCTGGCAAACGAGTTCCTTCGCCTCGTTACCTTACTGACTCAAAGGACGTTCGCGCGGTCATCCAGCGGCGTCTCGCTCGAAGCAACAAAGCCTGAGTCGCCATTCACAGATCTTAATAATAGCCTGTAATTGAGTTTACAATCGGCTAACAGACTCCTAACGTCGGTTTCCTTGAATATTTCAAGAATAATTACATAGTAGCGAGGGTTCTCTAAGACCCATTAAACGAATGACATAGGACGTGGCTAGAATTTCGATCGCTACATTAGAATGAGAAACATGAACTATGAACGAGGAAAAGGGAAAGATTCGTCAACTGAACACCATTCGTTAACATCAGTAAAACGACTCAAATGCATAAATATCCCTCTCACATTTTATAATACCATGTAGAAAACATCAAAGGTATAATCTATAATATTCAATGAATGCAACATCAAAAGTGAACTCTTTATATGAAGTATTGAAAGTATACTTTTTATAGCATTCGATGTATAAAGCAAATCTTTATTTAGGTTCTATCTCTTTAAATATATGGACAAAAATATGAATTTGCACAAACATCCGCAGACTAATAATTAATACATACATTACACAATATTTACACAAGATATATTGAACATATTCTTCGAATCCTATTGGAAAAATAACAAATAATTTCACTTCAGATTTTCACTGGAATTCGAATTACATTCGAGACATCTGGATAGAAATTACATTGACCCATATATAAGTCAGAAAATCTATGTATCTAGTATTGAAGAAGACATCTAAGAAGTATATCCAATATTTGTTAAGACAAAACTACTTTTCTGTTTTACAGGCGGATTCAGAGCCCGTGTACTGGTCCTGGGTGAGAGCAATCGCAGCAGAATTGGTCAGACAAACACCATTTCGAGCACAACGCTGTCTAAACTTCCTGGAGATTCTGACCATCTGTCCAAGGGGACCCGTTCCATTACCCGACAGTCCCACAGAATCCAGAAGACGTTCCAGAAGCGAGTTACGCTGTTGGACCAGTGACTCTCCCACAGAGAAAGAGCCTAGAACAACAACGACGATCTTAGAAGAATCCAGACGACGAGCGAGAAGCGAGTTACGTGGTTGGTCCAGTAGTAACTCCAGCGACGAAGATCTGTTAGGCGACTTTCGAAGTATTCCAACGATAATAACAAAGGACCAGCCGATGACCAGGACCTGGGGCTGCAGCGAAAGCAGCGAGGGAAGTGACGACAGTCTTCCTTGGAGCGGCGTGTGTCGTTCCAGCGTGGATTCCGTGGACTCAGCAGTGTCTATTCCTGAACCAGATACCAGAGAACAAAGGATCCAAAGGTATAAAGAAGCCAGAAGACGAGAGAACGAAGCTAGAAGTAGAAGAGTGTTAGAAGAAGATGCTAGGAGACGAAAAGACAGAGCTGAAGAGAACAACAACGATATACTAAAAACTTATGGTTCGAAATCGAGGAGTAGGTTCTACTCTGGCAACGACAATGACAGCTATTGTCTAACATCCATAAAGAAGGACAACGATAGCGGCTATGAAACTTCTAGACTAAAAAACGAGAAGAACATCATTATCAGATTACCTCCTGTGAAGCCTAACGAGTCTTCCTTAGTCAGATTCGAAGACGATCATCGGAATGAGGATGATAAGAGGAACAATAACAGTCCCAGAAATGGTAACGCGAGTCCTGGTATACTTAGAATGGATATGAATGAGAGAAGAAGTCGTGCAAGAGAGAGGAGGAGTATCAGAGAGAAGAGCCAATTGCTTCAAACACAGCAGTTTACTAATACAACTGTAGAGACTCTTCAGGAACGCAAGGAACGATTGGCCCAATTATCCTCGAGGATTCCAGTGCCTCGACAATTGTCGCAGAATTCGAAACTCGCGGAGAATTACAATTCGACGGCCCTGCCTAGGTCGTCGACCTCTCTGTCGGTTCTGACCGAGCCACCTTGCGAGGAGGACGTGGCCAGACTCTTGGAACGGTGTCAAAGGGTAGACCATTACGTGCCAGTACGAGAGAAGCTGACTCTGTTCGAATCTCTGTCTAGGCTAGGCGGTCGACTGGCTAGAAGCACCGAAGATCTCGGTCGAACGTCTTCGAAACCGAGTCCCAGAGGGAAACAACGTGCCCGGTCGCTTCACGATCTCAACAGAGGGGCCAGGGCCGTTCCCGTCAGGGAAATGTGTCGATTCTTCGAGGGAGACGTTGAACAGGATCAGAATCAGAAGACTCCTCTTGCCAAAACGAGGTTCAGTGACCCTGTGACACCTACTAGGAG
Source organism: Bombus pyrosoma (assembly GCF_014825855.1). Classification (NCBI taxonomy): domain Eukaryota; kingdom Metazoa; phylum Arthropoda; class Insecta; order Hymenoptera; family Apidae; genus Bombus; species Bombus pyrosoma. Next base: position 4,566,923 of record NC_057783.1, read on the forward strand.
TACTACGTGGAAGGATGCTGCGAGTTCCAAAGGCAACGACACGCCTCACATAAGATCTTCCACGAGAAAGAAACATTATTTAAAGTAATGGTTGTGTTCGAGGTTCATCTTTGCAAGTCCTAGATCCTCCTGCACAATAACTTACTAACTGATAATATTAACGACTTGACAAATTGCAAATTGTTTTGCTTATACACTTTTTCTTTACAATCTTCCTTTGCAATATCACGTGAAATGATCAGATGACTTGTGGATTCGTAAAATCTAATTTTCTTTCTTAGCGAACACGTTGCTGTTACATATGTAACTTACGAAGCTCCACTAATAATATTAGTTCAATTGTGTTAGGGGATGGTGTCTTCGAGTTTTCGGTGTCTGAGGCTCTGATGTGTCTCTGCTGAGAAATTCTATGTTCGAAAGCAGGCCTTTCAGAGGAACATACTCTGTCCCAGATTTGAGTGATTAGAGTCACAGAGAAAAGCGCCAGATCTGATACTTCGATTTCCGATTCCGTAGATTTACTGGTATTATAGACCGAATCGTGAAGTTAGAAAGGATCGATATCGATCAGTTTAGACGCGAATCCGCTCGCTTGACTGCGATGGATCGTCACACTCGTGTCGAGAGAAAGTCGCTGCCTGGAGCAGCTGGTTTTTTTGCTCTCCAGGATTTGAACTGTGCTCGATTCGAGGTTCCGATCAGACGTTTCCACGCGACACGAGCATCGACGATGCCTGGCAAAGTACAGGAAGAAATACAAGGTTTTTGCGAGCGCGGTTTTGTCAATTTTTCTTATTTATTGTATTTTCGTTCTGTTTTTTGTACGAGATTCCCCGGAGCCTAGCGTAGTCCACGAACGTGATTCGACGTCACGGATAAAGAGCGCATCGAATCGAAAGATGAGGAGGAAGAGAAAAAGAGAGGGAATAGGAGAAACCGGTAATTTCCATTCACCAAGCGATTCTCGCGCACGAAACACCTGCCGAATGCAAGTCGAAGGCGGTCTTCGATTTCTCGATTAACCGACCAAGACTCGTGGAATCGTTAATATCCGGAGATACGAGAGTTACGAATGAGAGACTGAACCATCCTGAAAAGTTCTACGTAATTTCGTTGAATCGAATGAGAGTTAAGTTCTTAAGAGTTCTTACGAAAAGTTGCAATTATTAAGTTGTATAAATAGATTAACGAAGTTTTTGAAACCGTAAACAGTTAGGGCTCCTTTAATTTTGTACATAAAGTGATTGTATTCAGGTTGTTTAAAAAATTCGTAAAATCGAAATTTAAGAATGATTGGAAAATGACACATTTGTATAGAACTAGAATTTTGTTGAATAATCAATGCGTTGTTTCTTTTTGTAATAATATTCTGCTATTAGATTATTTTCTCAGAGAATTTTTCAACAACCAGTTGTTTCAAATGGTGTTTGAAAGATTCCAAAGAATAAATGATAAATGTAAATGATTCAAATGTAATCGAACGTATTAAGTGGAATTATTGATGTTCAATTAAAATTACTAATTTGTTTTATCATTTATTATTTATTCTATTATCTCACAAAAATTTCTACCAAATGATCATCTTGCAATCATGAAAAGGCTACGAACGTTTCAAACAACCCGATATTTCCTTCCACGCGTACCTGAACGAATAAAATTCGCATTTAATTCACCCGTCGTTTGATCAGCGATGGCTGTTGTAAATAATTTATTTAGTTAAAAATCGGAAGCCGGGAGAACGTAGCCAGCTATTGGTCGGATCTCGAACATCCGTTTCAACGAGTGGCGCGTGAACTAATATCGACTTCCGTTTGCTCTTCCAGTCGGGACGAACATTTCCATTCCTGTTTCTCTTCTGCTCTCCTTCTCTCTTTCTCGTTCTTCTTTTTCTCTTTGAGTTCAACTAGGTCATGCGAACGGCCCCTGAACCGTGTATCTCGTGACTCTTTTCTTTTGTTCCGCAAAAAAATAATCGCATTAGGAACCAGACGGAAAAAATAGAAGAAGAACGACTTTTAACGATGACGAGATTTTTTTTCTCGAGGCGATTTCCTTCGTTTGCAACCTATCGATTATCGGTAGCCACGAGATATAGAATTATCATCGAGAAATAGCGCTAACTATATAACGAAGTGCCAAAAAAGAAAAAGTGTTATGTTGCTTTTGTCGAGAAGAAATATGGAAATGTATAGAAAAATATAAATAATTAAATATGTATATACTTGTTAATTTTAGGATTACAGAGATCGATATAATTTTTCTGTTTCGTGTCTCGGTTATTTCAGATCGCAGAAAAGTTACATTGTAATTACCTTTTATGCAATCTGCAAAGCGATTATTTATTACATGTGTATAAAATATATATATATTTAGATATAGTTATATTGAGTTGGTTCTGTGAGAATCGATCGACTGATGTTGGATACGTTTCGACGATAGTTTTATACAGTAAATTAATTCTTCGAAAGGTCGAATCCATTTATTTTTCGTATCTTCGTATACGCGTATCACATAGGAAGCCGTATGTACGATTGTGTGACAATGTACGATAATTCGAAAAATTAGTGTGCTTTGTGTAGAAACTTGTAAGCTGATGGAAGTATAATGGAAATATGTGTACGACGATTAACAGCGGGAAGATTAATTTAAACGACAGTGAATTGATCGAGCCTTGGTGAACTTTTGTATAACAAATCTTTGGTTAATCACCTAGTAAATTTGTCGAATCGCTCATTAAAAAACGCAACTTCCAAAAACACTTTCCAAAGAGCAAAATAAAATATTATAAAATAAATAACAATTATAGGACAATTATAACAAAATAATACGAAACAACTGGATAGTTTGTAGTAAAATTTGTAAGATATAAATTGAATAACATATGGCCAGTCTTGTCACCATCAAGTACCTCCACTTTTTAGAAAAAAGTCTTAGAAGGATAAAACTGTGTCAACAATGAAAACATTTTATAAAATGAACAATAAATAGTTATGATAATATGTCATATTTCGTGGATAAGGTAAATGATATTAAATATTCCAGCCAAAGTTCGATATCGCCTTGTTGAGAAACGAAACATTTGTAATTAATTGCTTTCTTTTCCCAATCAGAGGCAACATTTGTTCGAATTAAACATTTCGATACTTGAGAGAAATTGAAGATAAATAAAAATTGTTCCCTAATCCTACCAAACGCAATAAAGAATATATTTATTAACAAAAAGGCTACAAACTTTCCGAACAATCTAATACGTATAATAAAAACGAATGAAAAGTTCGAGAACATATAACGAATGTATAAATAGGATATTTATATTCAGTAATTGCTAACATGAAAAATTACATTTCTATGTCTTTCCATAATACAGAATTTAAAGAGATATTTTTTGTACTTAAAACGATTTTCAAAGTTTTATTTTACTTTTAATTATCGAACGATCATTACAAAATAAATTTAATCAATAATAAAGATGTTCTCTATTTATACACTCGCAATGTGCACCGAGGAAATAGTTAACCTGCAGTAAAACAACCTCCAGCAAGGCTCGATCGTTTTCGCGTCAGCAAGCCGACGACCGTGTTCAGGGTGTGTCCTGGCATCCCTCTGTGCCCGGATGTCTTATCTCCTTATTCTTTCGCTCGCGAATAATGGCCGCGCATGCACGTCGAGAGGAAACACGTGCAGAGCTTGTCTGTAAAAATGTAGCAATTGAACGCGGTAGGGCGAACGTGAGAAGTCATCCGGGCAGTGAAGGGGTTGTTGCCGGAAAAAAGTGGAAAAACTCGGAGCGGACGTTGTTCCGCGGAAACACACTGGCAGCCTGTAAAACCGGTCGATCGCCAAAGAGTCCTCTAGTCCCTGGTCGGAGAAATCCGAAAAGGCTGTATACATGTATCCCCTATACGGGGCTGCGTAACAGAAACCCCCATAAAAAAAAAAAGAGATCATCCCTGCAATACATACGATCCTATAGTGGCTGAAGTATTCGTTGTCCTAAATAATGATAACAATAAATATTATAATAGAAGAACAGACACAACTCTGGCGGATTTGTATGTTACGTTTGTTGTAATAAAAAAGGACGAATAATGGCCGTTACATAAAAGTGATTGTCGTTAGAAAGTGGACGGGGAGAAGGCCTTGGCACTTCTCGTACACTCCATAGCTTATACTTTTATACTTCGTTCTATTCCCCCATCAACTGCTCTCGTGTTCTTTTACACGCTCTTCTTTTACGAACACCCACGCGATTTTCCTTCTTTCCACCTGGGTCCGCGACCAGCCACGCGCTCCGCTAATTAGCGCGTGTTTTCGTAAGATCGCGAGCGAAGATTAGCAGGTCTCTTGAGGTGAACTTTAGAAAAGGAGAGGAGGCTTGTGCAACCATCGACACTGTGAAATTATTGTATCTCTAGCGCGCTCCTCTATTACAATAGGAAAGTGGAAAATTCCGAGAACCGCCTGAGGAAGGAAGATAGAAATCGTGAATTACTCTTGATGGAATATAATAAAGTCACAATTAAAACATTAAGTGGATATATTGATCGATTTAGCCGCAGCTAGATCCTTACGTGTTTCCTACACGCGTAGACTTATTTTCATAGAATTTTTATGTACTGCTGTTTACAATTTCATGGCGCACCAAAAATCATGGTGCAAAAGGATAGGCACATCCTGCTATTTCATTAATTTCCATCCTGTTATTTCAATGAAAATTTAAAATTATTTTGTCAATAGCACATATATATTTTCGATAATTGCAAAAACAAATTATCCGAATCCTGTCATTTTAATAAGTTTGATGGTACTCCACTTGCAGCTGTGAAACGAAGAAAACTAATTCTGAATTGTCATTCTACGTTCCTGGCGAGGTTCAAGCTCTTTATCTACCTTTAGATTTTTTCAAATTTTTGTTTCTACGATCAGAACTAGTCGTATACTCTGAAATCTGATCAATTTGAAGGTTCGACGATGACCTCGCCATATCTCCTCTAGCAAGAGTAGAAGTTTAAGATTGAAAAAGGACGGTCGTCGATGAAACAGAGTTAATTTGCAGGCTCGAAGGCCAGAAAGTTTTTGCAAGGATCGCAGACTGTCCTCCATGCCGGTACTCTTTAATTCTCGTTTATTTGGCCTGCTGGTGAACTCGTTCTTGCGTTTACAGGACCGCCCACTTTACGTTCCCCATGTAATTTTCATTCCACGCACTCGCACACGCGCTCCCGGGAAAAATAGAATATTCCATAGGGAGGAATCGACCGGCAGATAATTTATTTGCTAGCTTTAATGAAGTCAAATGTTGCGATAAATTTAACGATGTCGTTAGCCGAGCACCTGAACACAGCCTCCTGGAAAAAGAGTACACGACTCTGCGTCTGATAATCTAAACTCTGCCATCAAACTCTACCACTAACACAAATAAAAAAAAAAGAAAAAAAGAAGAGAAAAGAATGTAGGATACAAGTAAGAAACAAGGATACTAGAGTATCATACAGTCGTCACGAAGATCACGACGCTTATCATAATTTACATTTTTCCTCGTTGGATCGCGAGCAACTCGATGCATATGCATACACGTTCGAGAGACACACCTGCGCTCAATGCAATTTGTCTCCTTGATAAGGTGCTCGTGTTCACTTTGTTAATCACTGCCGCGCGATCACGACACGTTCTATCCACCTTTTTCGATTACCATTTTCTTTTTTGGTGTTCTATCAGTTCATCAAATGGCTATCACCTACGCGACATCAGTCGGAGTTGAAGTGAAAAATCGAAGGAAAGCACGTTAAACGGGTTCGTTGACCATTTACCGGGTTTCGTGCTAGCGTGAAGAATTTTTTCACGGGCACGAAATTTTTTTTCACGGCGATCGAACGAGCAGGTGTCCCGAGTGTGGTAAAAACAGCCGACGTAAACTAATGCCTGGTCGTCCATTACAGAGTAGAGAAGGCTCGTGTGTCCTGTCGGTTTCACGTTGGGCGTAGAAGAAACGCGCGTAATCGAGTGACTGACTGGCCTTGATAGTTGCCGGTGTTGGCCACATGAACCGATTCAAAGCGAAACAGGTACATTCTCGATCTCCTGATCTATCGATCGATGGCTAGCTTTTCGAATATACCTAGACTCCTACCGCGTCGCTATTTACTCTCCAGTTATCTGATCACCAGTGAAACGAAAGCAACTACAGTGGCTTGACAAAGTGTCTGAACACTTCTAAAAACTTTTGATGACTATGCCATGGATGTTATATAAAATATTTTGCATAGTACACGACATGATTACGATCGAGCCTATCAGAAGCTACTCAACTTTCTACTAATTTCTTTATTTCATTACATAAGAATATGATTAATGTTCAGTCCTCAAGAAACAAATAACTTACATCATATCAATCATTGCAAGAAGATGGCATAAATAATACATTACAATAATAATAAATTCCAAAGTAAATTAAAAAAAAAAATGGCAGTTTTATAACATCGTTGCTATTCTGTATCTTTCTATTCATGAAGTTGATCAGTGTGGTTTCAGAGCGGCTCAATTATCATGATATATTCATAAAATGTACCTATTCGTGTAATATATTCATGAGATACATTCATAAAATATATACATATAATATATTCATAAAAGGTTTCCATAAACGTTCAGATACGTTCAGATACATGAGCCACTTGAACATTGAAAACGTTCGTTTCTAGCATGAATACAATATTTCGTCCCGATGACACTGTCTTCGAAAGTCGAGAAATTAGTATCTTCTCCGGCGGAACTTTGCTTCAAGAAAAAGAAGATTTAACTTGTTTTTAACGAGCGTCATTAATAACTCGTGATAGGAAGAAGTCAGGTTTCGATAGTAGTTGTTCGTTAGAAAGAATCGTAATAGTATTCGCAGTCATTAGAAGGAATTAAGATGCTGTTGGCTTTCTAATCACGGATAGGAATGGAAATCGAAAGCATGCTCGCTGAAGACTGGCCTCGAAGTATTATAATGCTATCAGTGCAACGATTCGCTTACGATGCACTTGTCGCATGCAATTCGACAAGCACAACAGTCTCTTTAACCTGCACTTAGTCCCCATCTACAGTTCGTAAAATGTTTAAAAAGTAATACGAAGACCGATACCTATCAATGGGCGTGACATTAAACTTTGCATCTCAGGTTTTGAAATACTGACTTGGAAAAAAATTAGTTGTATTTTACATCTCCTGCGATTTACTACGCCGAAGAACTTAATCAACCAATCGAATGACAAAGACTACCATCGCAATCGCAGCCAATCAGCTCGTATTATTTGCTATATAATTAATAATTGTATTACGTATAGTAATGCGATATTATAATATAGTAATTATATATAAAATAATGACGATTACTCGGGTCTCACCGCGTGGAGGTTGCTGCGAGTGGAGACCCTCCCTATCCACGATTCCATCCACCCTTCCTTTTACGAAAACATTGACTAATGTTGCATTAAAAAGTTTAAGGAAATTTTTCTTTTGATGTGCGTTTGCAAAACATTCAAACCTCTGATCGTTGTACAAAAGGAACATCAAAAGAAACATTTAAAAGACTGACACGAACAGCTAAATCTGGCAGTAAAAGATATAAAACTTAAATACTATTAGTACTACTACTACTACTATTACTAAATAGTACTTTACTTATGCATGTATTTAACAAACAATTAATCGCAAGCACTGAAAGCATTGAAAGCAACTTGAAGGCATTGCAAGCAACTTGAAAGCATCCTATTTGCTAATTTCAAGAAAACCCCTACTTAATTGATAATCCAATTTAATCTGCCTAGTAAAAAGCCAAAGTTCTCATGAGTTCTAACTACACGAATATTTTAATATAATAAAGGGACTGGGAGAAGGGGTATTTTATGAAATGATTCCTTCAAAGTGTGTCGTATATTTGTATCTTGAAATACTTCGTTCCTGTAGACATTTCTGAAACAAACTTGAATTTAAATTGATTAAAATAAAATAAAAAATTTTGTATAAACTCTGACTATGAGGGTCTAAACGGGTCTTTATATGTAGAAACCTTCCTACCACGAACCTAGAGATCTCTTTAAACCCTACTCATCAGAAATCTAAAGGTCCTTTTATTTATCCTAACTATCAGATTTCTCAACTGTTTTTCTACGAGTTCTGACTTGAAAAATTTCAAAGTCTATTTACAGGCATCCCATATAAAAGAAACCTATCTAGACAAAAATTTAAATGCAATAAAGGGAAGGAATGGGAAATTGTTTGGAGTATTGTGTGGGATACATGATATAATTGTACTTCAGTCGATCTCACGATGAATCCTGAAACAGACACAAACCACAAAAAAGTTATTTCAATTTTATGAGATATATGTAATTAAACTACCAATGATTAAACATTTCTTCTTATTTGTTTCTTCTCTTTTAATAACTATTATCCGTATTTTATTAATAAAAAAAATCGTGATTTGCCCAATGTAGTGGAAATCCTAGTGCAACCATTTAGGAGGTTGCTGATGAACAATCACATTCGTACAACTCTTGTAGCTGTATAGCGTGATTCAGGATCAGTCTTCGACAAATGCAGTCGAAGGGTTTTGGGTATTTTGTAAACGCAACTCTACTTAACAAAACGCGATCATTCATTATCGCAACGCTAACTCTTAAAGTGAATTCAGTGAAAATTACTATTTACTATATGAAAAACTACTTCACATATTCTGATATTGCAACTGACGATACTATAAAATTAATTAAAAACTAATATTTTTATAATCTAATTTTAAACAATAGAAAAGGATAAATTCTGATACGTATAATTCTCTAAGAAGTTCTAAAAGTTCATAATAAAAATTGCAAAAGACAATCACGTAATTCGCAACTCTAAAGCAGACGCGATTATCATTTTATCGCAACTCTAAGAAAAACCGCGATTTACCCAATGTGACGATGGACCGACATATCCATCGGCCAAAAAAAAAAAAGATCTACTGCTACTACTACTACAAATACTAAAAGCGAGCATAGTGACAAAGTAGTAACGAGAATGACTTTTCATGCTCTGGATGATCCAGAGGATGGAGAGCCATTGGTAGTTGCCCTCTTGAACGGCAGTTTGCCAGGCCTCTTCGGCTCATAGCCTCTTCTTACTTCGGGCGCAATGCCCGCTGAAACTTAAATCTAGGCTCAAGTCTTTCTAATCGCAAAATAAAAAATAACTTATAAAGATATAAAATAAAAAGATAAATCGCGGATGCTATTCCCAGTGCACATGGACGACCAACGATCATAACGACCACTGTCCGTTCGCATGTGCAAGCTCGAGCAGTAAACGTTCGTTTCGGAACCCACTCGCGACCACGACCGCGATATTCGAAAAATCGATAGGCAAGGCTCAAGACAAATAGTATGCTCCATTCGTGATGCTAGCTTCACCGTCAATTTTTCAAATCAAATTTCCTGAAACAGGTTGGACACGCGAAAACGCGCCTACCCGACGAAAGACTGTGCCAACCTGCCCGGCCCTACCTACTTATAGTTAACACTCGTACCAGAAAATATGCTACCTATCCTACCCGGAAACCTCTATTTAAAACTGAAAAGATGGCAAAACAAGCACACCAACACATTCACTCCACGATTCTCACACATAACCCGGGCGCAAAGGCCTACACTAGAGAGACGTCCCGGGACGCCTCCGACACCCGAGTTTGGCATACAACTTTCACACTCTAAAGTACGTACCATTTTCCTGAAATCGACTGACGATGACTAGCGACCATTGCGTAAAAATATTCTGTATATTTCAACTTTAATTATCCAAATATATTTAAATTTCAATTTTAGTTAAATACACATAATCGTATATAATCATGTATATATATATATATCATACAAAGAAATAATTTGACTAGAGTAGATCGC